>NC_045443.1:29877562-30177562 GCF_002776525.5 Piliocolobus tephrosceles | reverse complement strand
TTTCTGTTACTTTCTTTTGGTTTTCTTCTTTGGAGTTCCAATTAAGCATATATGAACTATGCTTTTTAGCATAAAGCTATGCTTTATAGCACATATAGAGTTGTAATACTATAGCTCTAATTTGTCTATGATCATATCACTTTATTTCTCTTTTATTTTATTTTTCTTCTTATTTCTACCCTCTAAGTCCTTTAATGTGGTCTCAGTAGTGTCAAATCTCCCTTGTGCTCTTTCTAATATACTTTGTATGTCTGTAATTTTTTCCTTTGGTTTGTGTCCTGAGGTCTGCCATCACCTTCTGTTTTCTGTTCCTCTCTTCTCTGAGTTTGTCTATCTTGGTTTTCATATGTGGGATTTATTCATTTTTTAATTAATGAAAAATTGGTTAATTGTTGTCTGCTCTATAGCACCTTTCCCTAAAAACTTATGTCTGTCAAAATGTCTTGCCATTCTTTCCCACATGTTTTCTTAGAGTATTTGGCAATAAATACTACACATTTCCTTTTACAAAATTAATTGTTGTTGTATTGTCACGAATCAGCTCTCTGCAAGAGGTTAGGAGTGGAGGGATAGAGGAAGAGGAAGAAGTGCCAGAGTAACTTTCCTAGTTTAGTAACTGAAGAGCTCTACCTCCTCTGTTAGGCTAGTGGAGAACTGTTTCCTTTAGAGATGATACAGTTGTGTAGCCACATTTCTGTGACTCTCTGAACTTAATGAAGTTCAAGATAGTTTCTCCAACCAGCCCTACACTCCCCTAGTTCCTTCACCAGTTATTGCAACCGAGGGACAGAGCTTGCCTTCCAAGGCAATCCCCACACTTTTAGAGTATGTATTTTGCTGATGCTTTCTGAACGATGCCAATTCTGGATCCCCGAAGAACCTTCCACACTTTTCTTCTCATCCTTTCCCAGTACTTGCAACTTCTTTGATCCAACGCCTATTGCAGCAGTTTCCTTGCAGGTGTAAATCAAAAATAAAATTCCAAGGCCCCCCAGCCATCTCAATGGACTTGTTCCTCAAACAGGGTGTTTTAGTTTTTGGTTTTTTTGTTTGTTTGTTTGTTTTTAGACAGAGTCTCACTCTGTTACCTAGGCTCAAGTGCAGTGGCCTTATCTCAGTTCAACGCAACCTCTGTCTCCCAGGTTCAAGCAATTCTCTTGCCACAGTCTCCCGAGTAGCTGGGACTACAGGCATGTTCCACCATGCCCAGCTCATTTTTGTATTTTTAGTACAGACAGGGGTTTCACCATGTTGGCCAGGCTGGTCTCAAAATCCTGAGCTCAAATGATCCACCCACCTCAGTCTCCCAAAGTGCTGGGATTACAGGTGTGAGCCACCGTGCCCGACCTCAGACAGGCTCTTATAAAGGTTAACCTGAGAGACTGTTTCAGGCCATGATAGGAAGTGGGAGTCGAACATGCCTCATTATACCTCTCTGGCTTTCACATCAACACAGACTTTAAGTCTGATTAAAAAAAAACATATTACAACCTATTCTTTCTGAAGCCTAGTACTTAAAGGCTTCCTCCACAAATAACTTAGGTCTCCACAATCTTTTATCTTAACCCAGACATTCCTTTCTATTGATCCCAGGTGTCTAGAGAAACTCAATCGTCACCCAGAAAATTTTAAAATCTGCCTATAAGCTGGAAGTTCCCATTTTGAGTTGTCCCGCCTTTCTGGACCAAACCAATGTATTTCTTAAATGTATTTGATTGAAGTATCATGTCTCTCTCCAGTGTATAAAACCAAGCTGTGCCCCAACCACCTTGGGCACATGTTCTTAGGACCTCCTGAGGGCTGTGTCAAGGGCCATGGTCACTCATATTTGGCTCAGAATAAATCCCTTCAAATACTGAGTTTGACTCTTTTTGCTGACACAGGGTAGAACACTTCCCTTCTGAGGGAGTAATTTTCTGGAGATTTCTGAGACGTACCAGGACTGCCTCCTCCTTGTTTTCCATTCTTCCCTGATGCTTCCCACCTGGCTTCCTGCAGGATTTTGCTGACTTCAGCTGCTCTTGGCAGCTCTTACATGTAAATGGAGTTAGCAGGTTTTTCGGTCTCTTCGTTTCAGTGTAAACAAATTTTGTGACTCTAAAAAATTCTCTGTGTTTTTCTGTGTGGTTTTTAAGAGAAGCTGAAGGAAGATTCAAAATGAAGCAGGAATTCCTACCAGAAGTCCTACAACTGTGTCCAAAAAAAAAAAAAAAAAAAAAAAAAATGCTGCCATTGTACTCATTTCAAACTCTGTTTTCAATCTTTCAAAAGACATGTGAAAAATGAAGTTGGCCTGAGGTTTGAGGCAGATGTTTTGACTGATTTGTGTTCATCTCAGTCAACTGTTTTCTCAAGGGGTTGGGAGCAGACTGGTGCAGTGGGAATTGGTGCACACGGCTAAGCTGAATACTGAGGGTGAACAGGCAAAGCTTTTAGAGGGCCAAATCTGATACATGATTATCACAAATTCTTGGTGGTTTTCTCCAGTTAATCATGGCAAGAGAAGTCAAAGGGACAGAGAAAGAGCGGACATCCTGGAACTTTACCATTAAGCCTGTGAAAAGAAGTAGAAGGTGCCAGAGGGGAATGAGTTCTGAGCCTAAGTGGAGCCAGGAAAAAAAATCTCCCTCTGCCAAGAAAAGCAATTACATAAAATTTGGTTCAGAAATACAACTTCAGAGCTGTGCAATCTGAAGAAAAATGTTACCGTAAATTTGGAAACCAAGTATAAGTCAAATTGCAATTGATAAGAAATTTTAACATAAAGAGGTATCATGTTATTCATTTAAATCTTGCTAAATGTGGTAGCACTTGAATTTAGCTAGTCAGTCTTTTTAAAAATATCATATGATTATGGAAAAGGCTTAACTGTCTGGATTGTTAAACTTCATCACATCTCTGGGTTATCCATCCTGAAATCGCTGCAGTACTATGCTTAGCTGAATGACCATCTATGTAGTGACAACGGCCAGAATTGCAAGTCTTGGGTCTTGAAAGAATCAACGGGTCTCTTTGGCAACAGAAATGTCAGAAAGTGTATAAAAACCTTAAGACCCAAAGGACTATAACTCCAATGACTGGATTTCAGGCATCCTGACAGAGGGCAGATGGTATTATTTTGATCAAGATACTCTTTCCAGAATCCCTCAAATCACAGTTGAGGGGTCATCCATCACTTTGTGCCCATAAGTCCAGCCCCAATAACCCTGACATCCCTGGTCAAACACATTATCAGCACATTCCACTGACTGCTGTGAGTTGGTGCCAACTCAACAGCAGGGAAGTGTTGCTGAAATGGATCTTCCCACTCCTGGGATTTTTTTCTGCTTTGCAAACACTGTAATGCTTGACTTTATTGTAGGGATTAAGACCTATGATTTAAATGATGTAACATCAACAATCCTCTGCTAATCCAATAATGATTCAACAACTGTTTTTTAGATCCTTTGATTTAGTGAAATGTAATGGGATAGTTTTTAGATTCCTGAATTCCAACTACATTAATTGCTATACTTCAAGTGCGGCTGTCGAGACTTTAATCCTCCTTTACAGCAGTGGTATTTAATTGAATTGAATTGTATTAAATTACTCTGAATGTAATAGTGACTGTTCATTTGTTTGTGCTGCATTACTTTTTAAAAGCATATTTTTATTTTGAAAGCAATCAAACTTTGAGGTACAGACAAGATTGCTTGTGTTTTTTCATATAAACTTAAAATATAGGAAATAAAACAACACACTGGTGAAGCAAGTAGTGGCAGTTTCTAAACATTTTTCTTTCAGGGACATTTGCCACTTTTTAATGGTAAGTGGTGTATTTATATGTCTGCTGCTTTTCCGTTGCATCCATAGTCATCTAAAATTGGATGGCATAAATATTGCTCTTCCATTATTAAATTGAATCTGCATCAATATATTGTGAGTTGCAAAGCAGAGGGACAGAGGAATGTGAATAATGACTCAAATAAGCGCTGCTTGGATGACAAAAATTTAAGAGAACATGAAGTAGTGAGATTCTACTGTGACTAGGTAAACACTAAGGATAATGCATTCATTATTTCTTAAAGTACAGCACTATGGCAGGGCTCCTGGGTGTCATCAGTCTTTGAGTCAGTCTTTCTTTCATTGTACCCCATTGGTCCAGCCCCTAGCAAAATGTTCATGAAGCCATCTGCATGACATACTCCAAGCTCTCTTCTGAAGGAAAACAGCTCTAGAGGTTCTCTGTGCACTGAGTTACGTCTTGAGCCATATTCAGAGACTAAAACCAACTCTGCTACCCTGGTCACCACTGATTGACCCAGACTGTTGCCTAAGCCAGCATCACTCATGGGTAAGATTGGGGATGAAAGAGACCAAAAACCTCCATTGGACTTTGGCTGAAATCTTGGCATCAAGGGCTTTCATATGGAATGGTAAAAGACTCTCAATCAGATTATATTTCATATAAAGAAGGAGTTCCCACAGTATGCAGGGATGGAAGGTGTATTCCAAAGCGTGTAGAGATGTTGTTCTTCTCCTTGAGGCCTTCTCTCCAGCCAAGTATGAGGTAGGTGGGACCAAGAGTGATTGTACAGCCACGAAGGAGATGACAACTCATGCCGATTGACATGGCCCTGAATCACAAACCCTTATCACAAAGGTAACCTGGGTACCTCTGCTTCTTGTAATCTTAAAAAACCAACTTATACATCATAATTTGGACCTCTACATGAGGGTTTCTGTCTAGTGCTCCATTTTTTTTCCCTCTAAATTCAGAGATAGTATGAGAAAGCAGAAAGAGGACAAGCTTTGGTGCTCCCCAGATGGGCTGTAGTTCTAACTCTGCTACTTACTAGATGACAGTCACAGTCGAGCCTTCTCTGACGATCAGATCCCTTATCTCTAAAATAGAGATAACCCAAGGGAAAGAAAAATTATTATACCAAAAAGACTCCTGCTCCCATATATTTATTGCAGTACTATTCGCAATAGCAAAGTCAGGGAACCAATTTAAGTGTCCATCGATAGATGATTGGATAGAGAAAATGTGGTATGTATATAACATAGAATACTATTCAGCCTTTAAAAAGGACAAAATCATGTATTTTACAGCAATATGGATGGAGCTGGAGGCCATTATCCTTAGTGAAATAACTCAGAGAAAGAAAATCAAATACCACATGTTCTCGCTTATAAGTGGGAGCTAAACAGTGGGTACACATGAACATACAGAGGGAAAAAAATTGACATTAAGGGCTCCAAAAGGGGGAAGGTGGGAGGAGGATGAGAGTTGAAAAATTATCTATTGGGTACAACACTAAGTATTTGAGTGGTGAGTACACTAGAAATCCAATCCTTACCATTGCAAAATATATCCGTGTAACACTCGTGCATATGAACCCCCTGAACCTACAATAATAATAATAATAAAATACAGATAGGCTGGGTGCAGTGCCTCACACCTATAATCCTAGCACTTTGAGCTGCTAAAGAGGGTGGATCAATTGAGGCCAGAAATTCAGGACCAGCCTGGCCAACATGGTGAAACTCTGTCTCTACTAAAAATACAAAAATTAGCTGGGCATGGTAGCTCATGCCTATAATCCCAACTACTTGGGAGGCTGAGACAGGAGAACTGCTTTAACTCAGGAGGCAGAGGTTGCAGTGAGCCAATATCCTGCTACTACACTTCAACCTGGGTGACAGAGTGAGACTGTCTCAATAAAATAAAATAAGGCAAATGTAAGCATGCTTTCTTGAAAAAATAAATAAAATAAAATGGAGATAATATATAAAAACCAGTCCTACATAACCCTACACCAAAATAATTTAAAATAATGAACACTTTTTTCAGCTATAAACTGATGTACAAATATTGTCACTTTATCCCTTAGCTAAACTATGCGTGTCTCCGTTGCTGTGATTTATTTACTTTTGTCTTCCATGCTGCATAATAATATTTGGGATCACCAGGCAGGTTTCATAAATGCCTGTTGTGTGCATCACTCTTTGTAACTATGGGCCACATAGGTCCTTCAGAATGGATCACATTCAAAGGAGAGTCTGATAGGAATTCAAACTTGAATTCATATTTCTTGAAGAAGACAAAATTCAGAAGCAACTCTTGCTAAAATTCTCTTCCTCTCATATTATTTAATACCCTGCATCTCCCAGGGCCTGTCACTCACCTCCTTTCCTCCATTTTCTCGACTTTCCAGCCATCTGTTTTTCTTCCCTTTCCCAGCCTCCACCCCAAGCGTGTCATTGTCATCACATCCCTGCATATTCTCCAAGTGCCAGCTGCCACTACACAAGAGCGTCTGGGAAAGAAAATTCCACGTTACCTTTCACGAGTGTTTCATAGGGATGGGACATTTAGCCTTCAACCCATTCTCCTAATGCTGCCTCACAACAACTCATAGGACCAGTCAGTGAATTCTCCAGAGGAGAGGGAGGGGAAAGAAATGAGCCCAAGCAGAAAGAGAATTGAGTCAATTTGATGGAGAGAAAACCTGGGAACACTCACCTCTATTTGCGTTTCTATCCTATCTCACAGAGAAGGATAAGATAAAGAAAAGGCAAGTCAGGAGGATGCATTACATTCCTACTGGGAACCAGGCTCTGTTGTTGATATGCTAGAACTGAACTACATCATCCTTGACTTTGGAAGCTTTGTGCCTCAGTGATCTGCGTGGTCTCATACATATCCCAGAAAGTGTTACAGATGCTCAAGGGAATAATAATAGCAAAGTGTGTTCACAAGATCAGTCTGAAAAGAGTATGCAGAGAACAGGAATTGCTGAGATCATAATGATTTCAGGATGTCTTTAGGGACTGGATGATACCTGTAACAATAAAGCTTTCATTGAGATAGAGAATTTACTTTGTGGTTGGCAAGCAGAGAGAAAATAAACTAATTTAATGGCATTAAAAATCTATAAAAGTTTGGCATCTCTCCCTCTGTAATTTCATGGGTGGAGAAATGTAAATGTATTGGACCAGAAGCTGCTGAACTATCACTTTTTGCTCTATTTAAATGAATTTTACAGCTCCTTCATAGGTGGTGCTCAGGTAGAAAATTTTTAGAATTATAGAAGAAAGTGCTAAGTGAACAAAGACCAAAGACTGAGTACCTGTGCTGGTACCATCCTTCAATTCAACCACTCTTGTTGTAAAAATGTTAAAGTCAAGTAAATTCACTAAAATCTATGGAGGTGTCACTTTATACCAAGCACTGCAGGAGCTAGTAAAATAATTTTAACATAAATCATATATATGTATATAAGTGTATAATTTTTAAATAAATAATACTTCTTAACAATGCCCAATATGGTGATTGAGACTATTTAAAAGGATATTAACTATAAAATGATAAGCACAGAACCTGATACAGAGTAGGAGCTTAATGATATTTGGGGATAAATGAATGAACTATAAAAGAGTAGGTTAGCCTTGTTGCTATCTAAACTATACATTTTTTTTTTTTTTTTTTTTTTTACTTTCTGAAGTAAATCTGGGACATGGGTCAAGGGTCATGAGTTCTGAACTGAGATCAGCTCCTAAGGCCAAGTTGTATAATGATTTAAAATGTAGACCCTGGACTCAGATCATCTGGCCTGAATTCATGCCCCTACCACTTATGACTTGGGGCAAATTACTTTACTCCTTCATCTACTCTTCACTTTCCACACCTGTAAATAGGGATGGCACCAGAGCCTACCTCATATTGTTAAGACCATTTGGAATTTCTACCATCATCAAAAATCAACTCCCATTTAGAGCAATTGCAATCCCACCCAATCAGCTTTGTTCTTTTTCCCATCAATCAGGTCCTTCCAGTCAGCAAAGATCACACCATGCTAATAGTGCTGTTAGGTGCCCTCTTCTGCCATAACATATTGCCTTTCATGAAGAGCTCTGAGCCAGTAGCCTGGCCCCACAGTCCCTTGGTCTCTCCCATTCTAGTCACATTCACCTCTATTCTGTATCTGCCATCAATTCCTGTGGTCACAACTTATCCATCCAACAATATTACTATTTTCCAGATATTTTTCTTTAAAACTTTACATTCTAAGAGTCCCTCTTACTCTACAACATTTTATTCTCTCAGATCTTTTACACCTCATCCCACTTTGCCTGCTGTTTGACCTCTAAGGTGCCTCAGTCCGTTTCCTCTCCATTTGCTCCTGGTCAAGCAATTATTTATTCACTCTAGTGCACTGAGTCCTTACTACATGTGAGGCATTGTTCTTGGTCCTGGGGCTTACAAAGATGAACAACACAAATGAGTCCTCTGTGTTCAAAGGGTTTATGTTACTAGCAAAGAAAAAAAAAACCCAATAATAAAATACCAAGATAGCTTTAGCTAATGATACATGCTATGCAGAAAATAAAACAGTGATGTGGTGGAGAGAACAGTGAAGCCTAAGAGAGAAGGAGAAGCTAGACATGAGATTTAGGGAAGGAGTATTCTAGGTAGTGAGACCAGCAAGTACAAAAGCCATGAAGTAGAATAAGCTTATTGGGTCCTAAAAATAGGAATAAGGCAAGATAATTGGAATGTAATGGATGAGGAGGAGTGTGGTACAAGAAAAAGAAGAGAGGGAAAATCATGATTGAACTTGTCAGTATCTGAGGATTCACCCTTGAAGAGACTCTCTTCCTCACCACCAACACTGAATCAACAAGTCCTGCAAATTTTACCCACATCCTCAATATTTTTGCAACAATGTCTCCTCCACTCCATCCCTTATATTAGTGTTCCACTAGAAGATCTCATCATTTCTCATCTGAACTCTTGTGAGAATATCCTAAATTGCCTCTTGCCTTTAGTATTATCTTTTCAAACCCAATCTTGAGAGTCAATTGATCTATTTAAAGTGAAAATCTGATTCTGTTATTTTCCATTATCTATGGAATATAAAATCCAACCTTCTTATCACAACAGAAAACTCTTCATAGTCTGGTAGTACAGTGTAATGGTTTAAAATATGGGTTTTACAATAATGAATTAGAATTCCAGCTCTACTTCTTACTTATTGTGAGGCCTTGGACAAATCATTTCATCTTCCTGCACCTTGATATCCTTTTCTGATAAATAAGAATATAATAATAGTACTATGATGATGAGTGGAATCTAAGACTGCTCCCAATTGTTTTCACCTCCTGATACTCCCAACCTTGTGTAATATACTCCTCTTGAGTGTCAGCAAGATGTGTAACTTGTTTCTAACTAATAGAATATAGCAAAGATGGTTTATTACTTCCATTATTATGTAATGTTGCAACATTCGTTGCAATGTTATTGCAACTATCCTTTGCTCCCTTTGAAAAGTGAAGCTGCCATGTTGGGAAGGCCCACCATGACCTAAGAAACTAATGGGGACCTCTAGTGGACAGCCAGCAAGAAACTGAGGCCCTTAGTCTAATAACCTGAGGAACTGAATGCTGGCAATAACCACATAAACTTGGAAACAGATCCTGCCCCAATCAAACCTCATATGAGACTGCAGCCCCAGCCAACACATTGATTGCAGCCCTCTGAGACTTGAAAACATTGAATCCAGATAAAATTTGCCTGGAATCCTGACCCACTGAAAGTGAGATAATAAACATGTGGGTTTTTAAGCCATTAAAGTTGTGGTAATACTGTTATGCACCAATAAATAACTAATACAAATTTCTACCTAGAGCAAAGATCATTAGTGCTCACCAAATACACATGTGCTTCTCTTCATCTCCCTTCCTCTCTTGCAGTGAAGTTGGGAATATGTGATGTTCTACCCCATAGACTGTGAGCAGAAGTGCTTGGAGTCCACATGTTCTGGGTGTCATAGGCTGTGTGACCCACATTGGACCTTGTGAGATGAAAAATATACCTCTATTGTGCTAAACCAATGAGAATTGAGGGTCTATATATTAACCTTGCATTAAAAACCTTGATTAACAAAAACCACCCTGCAAGAGTTATTATAGGATTGAACAAAATGATGTACGAAAGAAAACTGCATGTCATACAAATCAAAACTCAGTAAATGAGACCTCTTTAATTTTTTGTCCTGTCATGTATTCTGTATGCCTGTACTTCTGAGCTATATTTTAATTTTACAAGCACACCATGTCATCTCAAGCTTTTGTGCCATTTCTTTTTCCTTAAATGCCCTACCTTGCCTTGCACAACCTTAAAAATTTGACTAAGGAAGCTTCCTAGGTTAGGTATGTTCCCTTTTTCTTTCCATAGCAGTTCATTCATTCCCTCACCCAACACTGTCCACACAGTACTCACCATCTCTCTGGACAGATGGTAAGGACCTAGAAGAGAGGAGTCAGAGACTCATCACATTTTAGGAAGTTGATGACCGTTTGTTGTTTACTATGTCACATTTACATTCTTCCTTATTATATACCTACTTGAACTTCATTTTAAAAAACAAAACAACTTTAAACCATTTCCTTTCAGGATTTTCCCAAAGAAAACCTCCAGGCATATTCTTAGAATGAAAGCTCTTTATTCAAAGAATATTAATTTCCCATTATTTTCCATTGCTCTCTACTTTAGACTGAATCCCAGTACTCTTTTTAATCTTTCTGTCACAAATTTAATTCTCAAACCCTATAGTCATGTTTCCAACCGCTCTCCTTATTTGTGAAGTATAGAATTTGCAGAGTGTTGTGAAACGAGCCTATTCATGACCAGGGAAATGGTCAGCCCTATAATCTCTGCTCTGTGATTTTTTTTTTGTTCTTGAACTCGGTGGTGCTCTCTTACACAGCTGCTTGTCTGTAGGACCCCAGGATCTATCCATCTTACACTTGTGGACTCTTTTACCTCTTCTCCCTCTAATTTCCCAGATTTCAGGGAAACTTGCTGAGAGGACGCTAATTTTGTCTCTGCATTTTCTCTAATTGAGATATGTCATTTGAAATTCTAGTTCTGAACTGTAGTGTGCTCCTTCCATACCTTCATGCACTTGCTAATAATGAAGAGAATCTCTCTCTGGGGCCATCGGTAGAAAAGATTCCGCTATATTGAGCTCAATACCTTTACGTCTCAACTCTGTACCTCTAAATCCCAGGCCTAATGGTAACTGCTAAGGGTAACTCACAATGTTGCCAGGAGCTTAAAAGACAAGATGTGCAAATCAATCTTATGAGTTTATTAGTGTATAAGACAGATATTCTGACTTTTTGCTCCATTTCATTTTGGCCTTGGATGTGGCAGTACTTTCCTCCCCACAATGCATTTATTTTCTTAGGCACCATTCACATTAGCTGTGCATTCTTAATAGAGTTCTCTGTAGACATGACATGGCCAGTAGCCAGGGAAAAGAGAAAGTATCTCTCATTTAGAAAATTGCTCTCTATATAAATGTTTGCCAAGTGTCAGTTATTCCAAAAGCTCAGATGTATCTAAGAGTACCTACATCAGGCCCCAGGAGTTTAATAATGGTACAATATTATCTTTAATAATACTAATGAAAACGATGCCTTTAAATTAACACTCTCCAATTTTCACATATATTATTACATTAGATCATTGCAGAAATCTTGTGCTTAGGTGTATAGCATAATTTCTATTTTAAGACGGAGACTCAGAGAGGACTTCCTCACATTCTCACAGCCAGAGCAAGTAGCAAAGTCGAAATGAGTACCCAGTGTTTTCCACCTGAAGCCACTTCTTTTTTCACACAACATAATTTGTTCATTATCTTCCCTGTAGTCACTAATAACCTTTACTCATATGAGTCTTAAAAATAAAATCCTCTGCAAGTCACATTTGATTTTATTACTATAGATTCCAGCCACATAAACATCTAAACAGTGATATACTATCTTTCTCAAGATCTCATTTAATTGGTAGAAGTGCCCTGTGAGTTATTATATCCTTTTTATTTAGTGATAATAAACGAGCAAACAGTTTTCGACTTGCCAGGCAGTATTTTAAACACTTTACAGAACTCGAGTCATTTAATCTCCAAACAACCCTATGAAGTAGATACTATTACTACTTTACAGTTAAGGAAACTGAAGCACATAGAAGTTATATAAGTTTCTTAAGGCCACACAGCAAGGAAATAGCAAAGGAAGAGTTTTAACCCTTTATCTGGGTACGGAGGCCATGACCTTCAGCATGACTCTATGCCTCTCACAGCAGAAGCTAAGTAACTTGGCAAAGGCCATGTTACTGGGAAGGGACAGTATTGGGATTTGGCTTTGTACCTGGGTCTCCCTGGCTGCAGACCTCACACCACCTCTGTTTGTATTCCACTACACTGCCCTACTGGTCTATACTTTACCTGAGCTGTGTTTTCCTCCAAAGAGTTTTTGATGTAAACAGGGCCCCCAGACTCTAATGCTGAAGAAACAAGGGTAGGGGGAAATGCTCCTTGGCAATATTATTGGAGTAAACTCTGTTTTTCCTTAGACTGATTAGCTGCATGTTTAAAATTTCCAAAAGTAATTGCCTTTATAAATTGGTTAAATCTGGAAGAGGGTGGGAGTCTTCAGGCTGGCAGTTGTGTGCAGATTGTTTGAGTTTAATATATTTATAGAATTTCTGTCTGTCACCAGGCCTCTGGGAATACTTGCACTATTTAAAATATAAATTAAAAAACTATGCTGACGTAGTTGTCTGCCCCAAGGAATTTTCCCCTAATCAGAGTCTTAATGGCAATGTAAAAATTCCCATTTGGCTCTCCTTTCCTAGGCAAAAGTTGCAATATTCAGGTGAAGCTTGAAAGTTACCTTATGCTTAAAAGTTAGCAAGAAATACTTTCTATCAACATGAAGTCATTTCAGACTAGAGTTCTCTATACACAGCGTCTCCATCCTTCTTCTGCTATTCTCTTATATAGAAGCATCTGACTCCCACGCCTGCAGGTACCTATGGCTTTGCCATGGGGTCCCCTTCTTAGATGTCTTCAGTGGCTCCTGTGCCCATTTCTAAAGTTGTAGGACTTCTTCAGGATCTAGATCAAGCCAACTTCCATGGCCTCCTGTCTTCCCCTCCTCTCCCTTCTCATAGCTCCCCTGTGCCCGCAATATTCGCCTCCTCTGCTCTCCCCACCACCATTCGCTTTCTGCTGGTCCCTGGGATTCACTGCGTCTTTGCTTCTGCTTCTTGCTTTAAGAGCAAACAGAGCATCCCCTCAGATGTGACACGTTCCGATTCACAAAACCATTAGCATTTCATCTGTAAGCTCCAGAGTCCTTTTCACAGTCTCCATTGTTTTCTGCACACATTATATCCCCTCCTAACCCAAAGCTCTAGGAGGGCAAAGATTCTGTGATGACAGCGGTCACGTACCTGGTGCCCTGCCTGGCAGACACACCAAAGGCCCTCAATTAATGGTGGTTTTGCTTCTTTCTCCCGCTACATTAAAAAACAGTTTCCCACAATACCTGGCTTGTAGTAAGTGATCGGTAAATATTTTTAAATAAAGGGTGTGTAGTGGCAGACATTAAGAATCTGAAACAATTGGGTTTTTAAAAACATTTCTAGACTCAGATTTTCTTTCTGGGGAGTCCAAAGCCTAGATATGAGAAAAGTACTCTTCTCACAGCGCCAGTGTGTGCCTGTTAAAATATAGGTCAGATCCTGATAAAGTTCTAACTCCAGAACACACCAGTGGCTCCACATTCTTACTGTGCCTAAAGAGCACAGTCCAGACCCCATCCTCTCCAACTTCACCTCCTACCGGTTACACCCTTTTGCAGTCAGCCCCAGCCACTGTGGCCTCCTCCATGCTCCCTCCACACCATTGGTATAGTTCTGCATCAGGGCCTTTGCACATCTTACTCCTTTCCCAGATACTGTTCTCCAAGATATCTACACGGTCCTTCCCTTCCCTCACTTAAGTCTTCTCTCAGTGTCACCTTCTCAGTGAGGTCTTTCCTGGCTATCCTACTTAAAACTGTACACACACCCATGCATATGCACGCATGCACACATACACACATACGTGCACTCTTTATTCCTTCTTCCATGTTCTTTTCCTCAAAGTCCTTATTTCCTAATAGTATACCATATATTTTATATCATGCATTTTTCTCCCCCTTTCTTCTAGTACTATGAAAGTTCTCTGAAAGCAGTGATTTTTTTTCTGTTTTATTTTCTGTATCCCTAGCTTAGAATGGCACTTAACATGTAGCAAGTCATCCATAAATATATGCTTACTGCAATAATGACTGAAAGCAATCAACTGGTGAGATACCAATTTCTTCTAGTTCTCTAAAGAGATCACTCCTCTCATTTGTGGACTTCTCTGATGACTGTAGTCTCCCAATCACTTCAACTAATGAGCCAAGTTTGTATTGCATTAAAATACATGCTTTTTCTTTTCCTTTGTGTTTAAACACTGTTACCTAATTTTATTGTTATGGTAACTACTGAAAAAGAAGGCTGGAAAATTTTTACTAAAATTGTATAAGAAGTTATACATTCAAGGAAGGCCAAGTGGATGCAAAGCAGAATAAGATACACTATAAAAATGCACTTTTGCCGGGCTCAGCGGCTCACACCTGTAATCCCAACACTTTGGGAGGCCAAGGCAGGTGGATTACGAGGAGTTTGAGACCAGCCTGACCAACATGGTGAAACCCCATCTCTACTAAAAATACAAAAAAAAAACTTAGCCGGGCTCGGTGGTGAGCACCTATAATCCCAGCTACTCAGGCAGGAGAATTCCTTGAACCCAGGAGGCAGAGGTTGCAGTGAGCTGAGATTGCACCATTGCACTCCAGCCTGGGCGACAGAGCAAGATTCCATCTCAAAAAAAACAAAACAAAAACAAAAACAAAAAGAAGCAAGTAAGCAAGTACTTTTATTCATCAATTCTTTCAAAAAATATTTACTGAGAACTCACCATGTTCCAGGTCCAGTTCTAGGGGCTAGAGTCACAGCGGGAAACAAGCCTAATCTCTGTCCACATAGAGCTATGTCCATAGATAACCATAGATAATTAACCAATAAGCACATGACTCGTGTTGACATAAAGACTGAAAATAAAATGGATGTGATGTGTGAAAATCGAAAGTGATAGGATCTATTTTATACAGGGTGGTCAGGAAAGGCAGAGTCAGGAGAATCTGAGCAGTGATCTCAACAAAGAAAAGAAGAAAGTCATAAGATGATAAGAACAGAGGATTTTTTGGCCAAAGCAGCTGTAAGTACAAAGTCCCTGAGACGGAAATGAGCTTGGTGCATTTGATAACCTCATCTCATTCAATGATAATAGTTTTGAAGGCAGCAACAAAGGTTAAGTGAATCTGTCCATCTTGAGGGTAGAATAGAAAATGAGGAAAAGCAGTAGAACTCTGAGCAGGTCTCAGTCCCTCATCTTTAAAACAGATGAAATCGGCACCTTTCAAACGTAGTCCTAGGACTTGCAGCATCAGGATCACCTGGCAGCTTGTTAGAAAGGCAAATTCTCAGGCCTCGCTCCAGACTGACTGAAATCAGATATTCTGAGGATTGACCTTAAACATTTGCATTTAAGCAAGCCTTCCAAATGGTTCTGATGCACAAAAGTTTGAGAATTATTGGAATAAATGATCTTAAGTATTTAACTTTTAATATTTTTATGAAAATGAAGCAAAGAGGATGAACTAGATTGGGCAGCCTTCCTGCTGGGATAGCCAAGAGGAAAATATAGAAAGCACAACAAATTTGATTCCTATTCAGCATTCCTCCACCCTCCCTCTTAAGAAGCACTTTTTTTTGTTTGTTTGTTTGTTTTGTTTTGTTTTGTTTTGTTTTTTTTGAGGCGGAGTCTCGCTCTGTCGACCGGACTGGAGTGCAGTGGCCCGATCTCAGCTCACTGCAAGCTCCGCCTCCCGGGTTTACGCCATTCTCCTGCCTCAGCCTCCCAAGTAGCTGAGACTACAGGCGCCCGCCACCTCGCCCAGCTAGTTTTTGTATTTTTAGTAGAGACGGGGTTTCACCGTGTTAGCCAGGATGGTCTGGATCTCCTGACCTCGTGATCCGCCCGTCTTGGCCTCCCAAAGTGCTGGGATTACAGGCTTGAGCCACCGCGCCCGGCCAAGAAGCACTCTTTAAATCATTTCTGACCAGGGCACCTCTAGTCTTGTCCTTTTAGAAATCCTCTCTAAAATGCACAAATTATGCAAAGATTTATAAATGCTTATGAGCAGCTTTAGGAAAAGGAAAAAAAAACAAGGCTAGAGAAAATAGTATCTGTGGAAATTAGCTTACCTGTTGAATAACCTAGGCATACACATTTATATTTTTATATTTTAGAGTTTTTCTTTTGTTTTGCTAATTTGGGCCCATGGTAGTTCAAGGAAATGATAAGCTCCTTGAAATTTTAGGCAAAATTTTTCATGTACACTTACTTTTCAAAGGAGAGGGTTACATAAAATATTCAAAGAGGTCTACTACTTTAAAAAAGATTAAAAACTACTGCCTAAAAAGGGTGGTTATCCAACTCTGGCCAAATGTTAACTACAACTTGAAAACCAGCAACATTGACTTTCTTACCCTAGAGCTTTTCAGCCTGAATTCAGACATGGAAAAGAATTAGCTTCGTGGGTGGCATTTTTCTTTGTATATACAACATACTCTTTTAAGATTTGTAACCTCATAAATACCAATTTTATGCCTGTCAGTATTGTTTTGGCTTAAAAAGGTGGGGTTACAAATTCTGCTGGCCTCATTCCAGACCCCTCATCTTGCTTCCATGGTCTCTGTTGAAGACAACAGGCTTTAGATTCTAACTTAGAAATGTTTATACATAAAGACACACATACATGCACAAAGAATGTTACTCAAGTCCTTAATGCTCCTTTCTTTTTTTTCCTTCATATGCAAAAACCCTCATCTTTTAAAATTTCATTGTCTTCCCCTCTGTTCTAATGCAGTTCTTAGTGTGGCTGGTGGCAAAAATTTCACCCTAAACAACCAAGTAGCGTCAGCAGCCTTGGTGCTACTATGTGGTAATTAAGAATTTTCTTTTAGGCCGGTTGCGGTGGCTCACGCTTGTAATCCCAGCATTTTGGGAGGCCGAGTCTGGTGGATCACTTGAGGTCAGGAGTTCGAGACCAGCCTGACCAACATGGTGAAACTCTGTCTCTACTAAAAATACAAAAATTAGTCAGGTGTGGTGGTGCGTGCCTGTTATCCCAGCTACTTAAGAGGCTGAGGCAGGAGAATTGCTTGAACCAGGGAGGTGGAGTTGCATTGAGCTGAGATTGTGCCACTGCACTCCAGCCTGGGTGGCAGAGTGAGACTCCATCTCTCACTCTGTGTATTAGTTTTCTATTGTTGTTGTAACATATTACCCCAAATTTAGTGACTTAACACAAATTTATTATCTTACAGTTCTGAAAGTCAGAAGTCTGACAGTGTCTGATATGGTTTGGATTTGTGTCCCTGCTCAAATTTCATGTCAAATTAGAGGAGGGGCCTGGTGGGAGGTGATATTTCTTATTTTTAAGTAATAAATTATTTATTATTTATAAGTAATAAATAATTTATTTATTATTTATAAATAAATAAATAAACAAATATTATTTTAAGTCCTAGAGAGAGGTTACATGGAGAGGAACTTTATTGGGAAAGTGGTAGTGAAATTTTAAGGAGATAATCTGTATTGTTTGCAGACTGATACAGGTGTCATTGAATGCCTTAACTGGGCAGATTCCATGCCTATCTTTCTGTCACATTCTTCCAGATTATTGGGAAGAGAGATACAGTCAGGCTACCTCAGTTCATGGAAGCTTATTGTGGGAATAGATGAAAACAAGAAAGAAAAAAGCCCTAAGTTGCTGTGTACATAGAGAACTAGCACCCTCATTTGTAACTGTTTAGATGCCTTGGGGTAGATCTAATGGTCCAACAGCCACTGTTGCAGGTTGGGGGGCAGCAGGAGGCCAACCCCAGGTGTGGAAGTCCACTACATCCCTGATTCTGCTCTTGGGTCTCTGGTCCCTTCTCTCCTGCTTTGTCTTTCTCTTGGACTACCCATAGCTGGCTGTCTCTTCTCTTTATCAGTAAATAAAATTCATAGCTTTTATTTACTGCTTTCACTTCCTGTATTTGTACATCTTTACCACTCTCTTAACAGGCCATACTCTTTAAATGTCTTCAATTCAAGCACTCCAAATGAAAGGATCTGATTGGTTTGACAACATGCCCTCTCAGGTAAAATATTTCCATCGGAAAGAACTCTAGAAGCAGTCCTTTGGATGGTCAACCTTTAGCCAGGAGGCTCTCTGCTAGGTGAGTAAGTGTGGCTACATTATCAGGAATATGTTATTTTGTGAATATTTTTACAAGTCTAAAAAAGGAATAGTGGGTGTGGCAACTGACTTCAAAATGTGCTATGTGCATGGCAGGCTGTGATACGCAGGATAATGGCTCCCAAAAGTGTCCAAGTGCTAATTCACAGAATCTGAAAATATTTTACCTTACATGGCAAAGGGGATTCTGGGTTTGATTAGTTTAAGTATTTGAGATGAGTGGATAATGCTGGATTTCTGAGTGGGTCCAATGTAACCACAACGGGCTTTAAAAGGTTGAAGAAGGAGGCAGGAAGTCAGAGAGAGAGAGAGAGATTTGAATATGTTACTCTGATGACTTTGAAGATGGAAGAAGAGGCAATAAGCTGAGTAATGTAAGCAGCTTCTAGAAGCTGGAAAAGAAAAAGGAAGATTTTCCCCTAGTGCCTCTGGGAGGAAGACCTTGCTGATACTGATACCTTGATTTAACCTGGTAAGACAGTGTATTAGTCCATTGTCACACTGCTATAAAGAATTACTAGAGACTGGGTAATTTATAAAGAAAAGAGATTTAATTGATTCACAGTTCCACAGGCTTAACAGGAAACATGACTGGGAGGCCTCAGGGAACTTACAATCATGGCAGAAGGTCAAAGGGAAGCAGGGACCTCTTAACATGGTGGAGCAAGAAAGAGAGATAGTGAAAGGGGAAGTGCCTACACTTTAAAATCATCAGATCCTGTGAGAACTCACTCACTATCACAAGAACAGCAAGGGAGAAGTCCACCCCTATGATCCAATCACCTCCCACCAGGCCCCTCCTCTAATTTGACATGAAATTTGAGCAGGGACACAAATCCAAACCATATGAGACACTGTCAGACTTCTGACCTTCAGAACTGTAAGACAATAAATTTGTGTTAAGTCACTAAATTTGGGGTAATATGTTACAACAACAATAGGAAACTAATACACAGACCCTCAAAAATATTCTCCTTGGGAAACTCTCCTGTTTATAGAAAGAAAATAAAATCTTTAATGGGAATTATAGACTGATACATCTTCATTACATGCTGGGCATAGCTTGTTTACCACTTTCCATTGTCTGTTCTCGCCTTTTGGCTTGGCTCTGAACTAGTCAGGAAGTACTGATGTTCCTTAAGTTTGATTGAAGCTGACACTGCCTGACCCCACCCACCCTCTCACTCTTACAGGGAGTGGGCATATAACCCAAATCAAACCTGGCCATTATTGTTAACTCAGCGACAAAGACAAAACACAGCTATGAGACTACCTGACAGAGCCATGGAAAAAGATGTTCTCTTGAACCAAGTGGAATGTGAGTGTAAAGTATTATTATTTTTTTCTTTTTGAGACGGGGTCTCTGTCACCCAGGCCAGAGTTCAGTGGTGTGATCATAGCTCACTGCAGCCTCAACCTCCCGGGCTCAAGTGGTCCTTCTACCTCAGACTCCCAAGTATCTGGGACTACAGGTACCCACTACCATGCCTGGGTAATTTTTTAAATTATTTTTGTGGAGACAGGATCCCGCTATGTTGCTCAGGCTGGCCTCAAACTCCTGGGTTCAAGCAGTCCTCCCGCCTCAGCTTCCCAAAGTACATTGGTTACAGGCATAAGCCACCACACTCTGCCTAGTGTAAAGTATTCTGTGAGCATCGTACTTGCTGTGGATAGTAGCCATCTGCAAAATGAACAGAGACAGGGTCCTGACTTTATTGTTTCAGCTCCTGGATTGAGCTATGCCTGATGCCTGTTCCACTCGTGGTCTTCCTAGTAAAATGAGTATATCTATTGGTATATCCCGTTAGCTTTATTTTCAAAATATATCCAGAATGTCTGTGCTGCTGTTTCCTAGTATCATCCACAATCATCTCCCTGGGTCACTTCAGCAGCCTATTACCCAGACTGCCTCTGCTGTTGCCTCTCCTCACTGTTCTCAGCCAGGCAGCCAAGATGATCCTCTCAGAATGTAATTCAGATCATGCCATATCTCCATGGTCTCCCATTTAATTCAAGAGTAAAAATTGAACTCGTTGCCATGGTGCATAGAGCCCCATGCCATGGACTCTCTTCTGCCTCTTAGCTCTCTGACTTCATATCTTTCAGGTCTTTACTCAGTGGCCATCTCCCCAGTGAGCCCTTCCAGAGTCAATCCAATCTCACCCATGCTTTAGCTTTCCTCACAGCACTGTCATGATCTAACATGCTCTGTATTTTATTATTTTGTCTTGGGACCACCATCAGCACATTTCATGCTTTACTACAAATGAAAAAACAGTGACCTTTCTCCAGGCTAACAATATAGCCCACTGGGATTCCAGGCTTGGCTATAGAGTTCAGATCTGATTCCAGCCCCCAACTGCCCTCCTATCTGAGTGCTTAGCATTGGGCATTTTACAAACTGAAAAATGTATACTGCATCCTTGTATCTTTTGTCTGTTTCTCCCACTAGAATGTATCTCACCTGAGGCTAGAGATATTTAATTTTGTGTGCGTGTCTTGCTAACTGCCCCAATATCTAGAACAGTGCATAGTTTATGTTAGGAGCTTGAGAAATGTTTGCTACAATTAATAAGCTTATAATTTGTATTCTGTGCTTGAGCTAGCTAGCCTGACTTGGTTTTCTGTTACAACCAAAATATTCCAGATATACCAAAGCAATACTCAAATATTTATGTTGAACAGCATTAGTGATATAAATTCCTGTCCTCCTGACCAACTCATCTCATGGATATTTATGCTTTGAAAATTTTTTCTGATACTGAATGGGAAATTCTGTACATTCTACTTCTTTGAAAATTCCATACATTTCTTACCTATAGATAAAGCAACATAGAATAAATTTAATTCTTCTTTCATATGACAACTCCACAAATATTTGAAGACAGCTATTATTACCCTTGCAACTGCTCTTTTCTTTGATTAAAAGCCCCTAATTTCCTCAATTTTTAATGCAATGTTGTTTTAAGAAATCCTCACTCTCCTAGTTAACTTCCCTTGCATGTCTCAGTTTTTTTCTTATGTTCATCCAAAATCAGAACTCAATGCAATACTGACTAGGATTTGACCCATATAAAGTACAGCAGAGATGTCATCGCTGTTTTGTTTATTTTTGTTTTAGGGTTTTTTCTGAGATGGAGTCTTGCTCTGTCACCCAGTTTGGAGTGCAGTGGCACAATCTTGGCTCACTGCAACCTCTTCCTCCTGGGTTCAGGCAATTCTCCTGCCTCAGTCTCTCTAGTAGTTGGGATTATAGGCATGCACTACCACACCCAGCTAATTCCTTTTTTTATTTTTTATTTTTTATTTGTAGTAGAGATGGAGTTTCACCATGCTGGCCAAGCTGGTCTCAAATTTCTGACTTCAGGTGATCCAATCGCCTTGGCCTCCCAAAGTGCTGGGATTACAAGCATGAGCCATCACACCCGGCCTATTTTTTAAGGTATTCTACTTTCATTAATGCAATTGATGATTGAATTAACATTTTTGGAACGTCAAAATACAACAGTAATCTATGTTGAGCTCACCATTAATTAAATCCCCAACATGTTTGTCATGAGGGCTGTTGCTAAGCCACGCTATGTCAATAATTAAACAATGGACACTTTTGACCAAAATTGCCTGCATACAAGTTTGGATCATGTATCTGTCTCTGTCCTTTGCATCTTTGTGTCGGCTTCAGATTTTATAAAATTATTCTATTATCTTTATCCAAATCACTCCCTCTTCTTTCTTCTGATCTCCTTTCTTTCATCTGAGGGTTCTGAGGAAGAAGGCATTTAAGCTATTCTGTATTTGTATGGCAAGTCACTCTTACCCATTCCAGGAATCACCTCATTTCCAAAACCCATTGTCCTCCAGGCACGACAAGATACCTGAGTTCCTGCCTTGATTCTATTTCCTGCTTCAGGAATTTGCTTAGAGCCTCAGTCTTATCCTGCCTCTGTGCCTTGTTACGATGTTTTCATGGTATTAGAGACTTTCTGTTAATCCTTCTCCTGGCGAAAGAAGACCTAGTACCCAATGGTAAACCATAAGAGACAAACATCTGTTTGCAAAGACTTCTGAACATTAGCTAACCTCAGGGTCCCACAACTGTCTTCTGCCTCCTATTGGGATACTCACTATTTCTACTGAGAACCATATTCAAAACCATAATCAAACATTATTATTCTCTTTTATTTAGAACATGCCAAATGCATGAATAAATAGAAAAGATTGGGAAGACCCAATCAGAAAGGTAGGAGAAAACAGATGTATTAGGACCAAGAAGGAAAACAATTTCAAAGAGAAAAATTGTCAACAATGTCAAATGTTGCAGAATAGTTGAAGAATTTGAGCTCTAAGAAAAACACTACTGTGTTTAGTAGAGTGTCTGTGATATCTGCAGAGAGGCTTTTAATCCCCATCTTCAGTTCATTGGGGCACAATTACTATACATCTTGAATACCAATTTAAAGCTGTATCCTTTATTGGACTGAGTGGATCTGTGCTTGGTATATAGCTACATAGACCTATCCCATCACATGAAGGTTTCCTACAGCAGGTGAATAGAATAGAAAACTCAAAATTACTGGCTACCTACAAATGACAGAATGAGTAGCTTCCATTGCTTACAGAAGAAAGGGAAACTCAGAGATCCTTCCTGTTATTTTATAGAATCAGAACAGCCATGGGATTGTGAGAGATTCAAAGGGTCCTGAGGACATCTCAGATCTACATACAAAGGAAAAGGCATAGCAGGAGCTCCTAACTGCAGGATCAGCATCACAGGCTCTGGTCTCTACAAGATGCCCCTGGGAACAGCAGCTCCCAGCTGGGTCACTATGGGTTGGAGAGGGAATGTAGAAGATGGTGATTACTTTCCTACTGGGCAGCATCTATTCTCTTCTTTTGATGACACCAATGATCTTTTAAATAAAAGTGCCCTGCTCACCTAGCCAAGAGTGAGAAAGTGACTCAAACAGAACTATTGGAGTTTTTCCCAGAATTCTGAATCTCGATGCCAGTGTTGCAAAGACAGGAAAACAACAACAAAAAACAGTTGATGTTCGATCTTTGCTGTGCTGGACTCTTGAGGTTGTCCTGGCTCCTGTGTCTTCCTAAAGCTCCCTCTCTACCTCTCTGCTTATTTCAAAAGCTTCCCTCAGTCCTACCAACATATTTCTTTCCTGTGTGATAGTCAGAGTTGGTTCTGTTGCTTGTAATCAAGGAAACCTGATTGACATAAACAATAATCCAAGAAGTAGACTAACCCCTTTTATTCTCCCAACCCCAAACCCCACTTCCCTTGAGGAAACCTGGAAAACAGGGACCCTGGGCATATCCCCCACTTTTTTCCTCTGGTGTTAGGATTCAAGCAATTGTTTCTCCTCTGAGGTTGATTCTTTGCAAGCCACTACTCAGCCTTTTTTTTCTCATGCCTTATGGCTAAAGCCACAGCAGAAGACGGAAAACCTGAAAATTATTTGAATGTAAATTGAACTGTGTGGGGAAAAGAAAGAGATCAGCCTGTTACTGTGTCTATATAGAAGGAAGTAGACATAAGAGACTCCATTTAGTTCTGTATTTGAAATGCTGTTAATCTGTGACCCTACCCCCAACTTTGTCCTTGCAAGAGACATGTGCGAAGGTGATTTAAGGTTAAAAGGATATTGGGCTGTGCAGGATGTGTCTTTGTTAAACAAGTACCTGAAAGAAGCTTGATGGTTAAAAATCCTGCCCGTCCCTGGGCAATGGAACATCTCGGTGTAAAACCCATTGTGTGCCTTGTTTACTGAGTAGGGAGAAACCGCCTTTAGGAATAAGGTGGGGCTTGCTGGAGCAATATTGCTAAAAGGTTTATGGAGATGTTCGCATATGCATCTCAAGGCACAGCATTTTCCTTTAACTTATTCATGTTACAGGGATTTTTGTTCTTATGTCTTACTACTGATTTCCTCCCTACAATGATCCTATTTTCTAGCTACTCCCCTATCTTTTAGATGGTAAAGATAATTATCAATAAATACTAAGGGAACTCAGAGGCCGGTGCCAGTGTGGGTCCTCTGAAAACACAGCACTGGTCCCCTGGGCCCCGCTTTTCTTTCTCTATACTTTGTCTCTGTGTATTATTTCCTTTTCTCAAGTCTCTCGTCCCACCTAACGAGAAGCACCCACAGGTGTGGAGGGGCAGGCCACCCCTTTAGAACTGAATTTGTAATGAGAGAGAATTAGACACACACACACACACATGTTATCTGCAAAGGTTGGTAATGAAGTAAAGTTAGACCACATGACACACAAGAAAACAACATAATTTGTTCCAGAGAGACATGTAGTGACAGATTTGCCAGAAACCCCAACTATAATGATCATGATCATTTTTTCTGGTCATCAGAGAAACAGCAAACTCTGAACAAATGCTGAGATATATTACATTAGTTTTTTTTTGTATCATAGTCAGACATTTCTGTTTATAGTTATACTTTTTAGCAGACTTTATTAATTAGCACTGCCTAAGTCAATCACCTACCCCAAATCTGATTGATTAACAGTCTGCAATTGTGGTAGGTTTTGGGACATGACAACTTTTCATGCAAGCTTTACCCTAAACTTCAATGATAACTGTCTGATCAGTGAACATCCAGAGGGCATAACCAGTTCTCAAGTTAATTAAAGGGTGTATGGTTTATCTTCCCAATAAACGTGTAAGCTTTGAGAAGACATGATGCAGTGAAAAAAGCGTAGACTCTGGAGCCAGATAGACCTGAGTATAAGTCCATGATTCACACTCTGCCATTTAACATCTGTATAAATACAGGCAAGTTACCTACCCAGCTGTGTCTCTGTTTCTTCATCAGAACATGGAGAAAACAACCACTACCTAATTATTGAATATTTTACTCTATATTAGTTCCCATTTTCTTTTATTCGGTTTCTTTTCATAATGCCTGCTGTAGTGTTCTGCACACAATGGACATGACATGAACAGCAGGCACCATCCACTCAATAAGTATTTATTGAATACTATGTCCCAGGTACTGCAGTTGATCATGGGACACACCTATGAAAATAGTTGCTTTCAGTCAGCCTACATTCTCCATCACTGGGGAACATGGCTGTTGCTAGCTCTTCACTCATGGCCTTACATCATATAATACTGTCATCAGAATTAACTGGAACTTGCTCTCTCAGGTGAGATTCAAAGCATTCAAGAAGGACTCTAACTGGTCAAATTTGAGTGAGGTCCCCGCCCTGTTCCAATCAATTCTAGGAGTTAAGCTTTTTTACTACGACTGTCTCAACTTGGATTTGGAACAATCAGCAGTTTTTTTAATGGGACACAATTGGAACCATTGGCTCTATTACCAATGTTTAGACAGGATTAGGATTATCATATGTTCAGATATGACCAGACCACTTTAAGGAACCAAAGTGGACTTTATGGAGCCAATAAACCTCCTTGGAAAAAACAGGCCTAGCACCTGGCTTTAAGGGTTTCCCAGCCTGACAGATTGAATAAGGAAGGCCCAAGAAGATTAAAAATATTTTGACGACCTCAAGAAGAGAGAAATTCACCCAAATTTATAGGAATTACAGGCAAAATCTGATAGTAAGTTCTTGGCTTGGCTTCTTAGACTTGAAAGGCCTTAAAAAGTTCAGTCTGGGATTCCTGATTAAAAGTTCTATCAAAGTATATCTAAAAAGATTCTGTAGAGTCAATCACTATTTTCACTGTAATTTTGTAAATAACCAGGCCAAGCTTAATGAGACTGGTCCTATTTTGCAAACAAATTGGCTTTATTATGATTGTCGTTGGTAGAAATGGGAGGGAGCTGTATGAGAGAAAATTTATGTTTCAGTGAAAAACTATAGTGTACCCATTATCAAATTCTAATCCTGCTTATTATCTTTAAGACTTGTTATCCATAAACTACTCTGTTCCTGAAGTCCTACAAACTAGTGATAGATGTAAATTTCATAAGACAACATTCATAACCTCTTATTTGTGGGCCACTCAGAGGGTTCACTGACATGCTTGATGCCATAGCCAGAGACATTCAGACTGCAAAACAGAAAATATGCTTTTAGTTCAAATCTAGAAGTCTTATCAACTAACTGCCTTCTGGACTTAGACTGAGCTTACAGTTTGGTCTAGCCATTAACCATTATCTTTCTTTGCTTATTTCAGTTCATTTGGTTCATGGGGTCCTTGGCCAAGGAGCATATTCCAGTCTTCTTGTAATGTCCTCTTGAGTCATCACTGTGATCTCCCTCATGCTCTGTCTTCTCTTAAGGGTTTTAAACTCATGTTCATAGCCATCAACAGTATGCCAGATGGTCTCACTATGACTAGAATGACGAAAACAAAATGAACAACACAAAGAGTATTTCTTTAATGAGGTTGACATTGTGAATTATGAGTTTCACACTCATAATTCAACACTCAAAAACATAATACTCAAAGACATAACACTCGAAGACAAACTAGCTATGATGGTAACACAGAGTGGTTGCTTATGACCAAGTTTTGGTCAGCCTCTCATAGATGAGAGGCTGACTAAAAGGGGGAATTGTTAAAAACATTTAATTGGGAGGCCATTAGGATGAAACCACTCCAGTGCCTTGGGTTCCTATGTAAGCAAATGGAACCGCAACATAGACAGTAAAATAAAATTTAATTTTAAACAATGAGAAACTGCTAACTAGTCTCTAACTGAGGACATTCCACCAGATTATATCCAAATAAGGCAAATGCCTAGCTGTAGTCAATCAAATAATTTCTTTATTTTGCTTCTGCATTTAGCCTATAAAAGCCTACTGCTCATGCTGCAAAGTGGGACTTTTTGAACCTCTTCTGATTCTGAGGGCTGCCTGATTCATGAATTATTCTTTGTTCAGAAAAAACCCCTGTTAAATTGAATTTGTCTAAAGTTTTTATTTTAGCAGCCATAACTACAAAGCAAGTGCAGAAAAATAAGGAACAGTGTGGGATTTAGAAAGGTTAGAGAAAAGACTTTAATTGGGCCTCCAAGGATGATTTAAATAAGATTTGATTTAGTGAGAAAAAGAGAAAAAGGCATTTCAGAAACACAGCATGATGGGTGTGTTTATGTGAGATGGCAGGGAAAAGTGATCTGAGTGCAAATAGACCTTACTGGAACAGTAGGAAATTGTGAACAAAAAAGATGAAAACAGTGTTGGAGGCAGACTATGAGAACACTGAGAAACAGGTAGAAGAGTCTGTTCTGAATGTAATAGTGAATAGGGGGCATATAGGTTCTTAAGCAAGGGAGGGACACAAAAATGAATTTAGAGAGATTAATATTTACAGATCATGGAAATGTTGTCTAGGAAGTTAGCAATGAGGCCCCGAAACAGCAGATTAGACAACAATTACTGATTTTTTGACAGATTGGATATAGAAGCTCTATTATTTCAGCAAAGAGAAGTTCAAAAATAATTTCAGGGTTTCTATAATTAAAGTGATACAACTGGAATGTGTTGAATGTTAGGGAATGGAGCCAGTCTTGTTTGGCTTGGTGGGAGTAACAAATTTCACTTCAATGTGTTGAATTTGGGGAGATGATTTTGGGAGATGGCAGATCTTCTGAATGAAGATGATCAATAGACAGCTGGAAGTACCACCCTGAATTTCAGGTAAAAGCTTAAAGTTTAATTTTGAGAAGCCAAAAGTGTGTTGATACTTTCATGTAGCAAAAATGTGTTGAGTCTTTACTAAATGTAAATGTCTGGACTAGGTGTTCTGTCAATACAAAGAAGAGTACAATTCCTGCCTTTCAGCCATTTCCCTTCAGTTGTGGGGATGTGACAAGGGAACACATTACTATGTTACAAAGCAGCCTAGGACTTGTTTGTGTTTCTTAATATTTTCTAACTAAAATGTGAGATTTACACTAAAGACAACATGAAAAAGTGTTCCCAAATATTATGGGACAGCAAAATTTGTTTTCAAGAGCTGGCGTGGCAACTGACTTTGACATTTCCTAGAGAAATGTGCCCTTGGGACTCTCTGAGTTTGGGCATTTTTAGGTAGCCTGTGATTGGCTCCAACAGCTTTTCAGTTTTGTTATTATCTTTCCCAGCATCCATGTGTGTAAGCTTCTTGGATAAAGATTGCTTTCATTTATGATACTTGTAATTTTTAGAATTAAATACTCTATATGTCATTATCTCTTTTAATTATTGGAATAGCCCACACAAAGAAAGTCTCAAAATGATAAGCAACTAAGTTTTGATTACACAGACAATCTTTTACTCATCTCTTCATTTGTCACATATTCATTAAGCACCTACTTCCTTCCAGACACTGTATTAGGCCCTAGAGATAGATGGTCCTTGGCCCTTACAGAGCTTACAATCTGAAGGGCAAACACATGAACAAATTAATTACAGTACAGGGTTATACTTGTTATTTTAGGATAGGGAGCCAAGGGAATATGTATCAAGAGGATTCTAATCTGGTGTGTAGAGAAAGCTTCATTGAATAGGTAAGTGACCTTTAAGCCGAAACTTGAAAGACAAGAGGTATTAGATGAGCTGTAAGGGAACAGAGTATTCCAGACAAATAAACTAAAACATGTGTCTGCAAGCCTGGAAGTGAGAGGGGAACTGGCTAATTAAAGGAACTGGAAAAAGTTCTGTGTATTTGGATCATGGTATTGGCAGAAGAGAGTGGACCAGCTGAGCCCACAGGTTACTGAGCCAGGTTTACAACGCAGGCCTGTTGGATGCCAATGCTGCTCTCAACATCCCTCAGCAATGCCTATTGAGGCTTGTAAAGAATCCAAACTCAACTGCCATTTTCACATGTCCCAAAAGCCAGAAAGAAATGGATTTCTCATTTCAGGATGACAGTGTAGTTTGACTGCACACATCTGTAGTTTTGAATAGCAAGAATGAGTGTTTGAACATTGCTAATTCTGGAAATTAGGATTTTCCATAAGCAACTCTGCTTTAAGATTTAGAGAAGTGAATTCTTGTGGGTTATAGGGGAATTCAGAGGAGATACGTCTGGTAGTTTCTTAAGTTGATCATTTTAAACAACTTGCTGTCAGTGTTCTCTGTATAAATGACTATTTTAAGTTGGAAGTTCTAGTTTATATTATCGCTCTGTGAAAATTACTCACATTTTTAGAAGTGGCTTTTTTGAGAACCGAGATTATATATCAGTAAGAGAATCATATTCAGTCATTCTGACATCTTTAATCTAAATGGAGGGTTTAATTTGTAATGTTAATCTGATACTTTTTATAAGCTATACCTTGAAAGTATAGGTGTATTAGTCCAATCTCATATTGCTTTAAAGAACTACCCGAGACTGGGTAATTTACGAAGAAAATAAGTTTAAAGGTTTAACTGACTCACAGTTCCATAGGCTTATTAATAAGAAGCATGACTAGGAGGCCTCAGGAAACTTACAATCATGGCATAAGGTGAAGGGGAAGCAAACACCTTCTGACCATGGTGGCAGGAGAGAGACAGCGAGCAAAGCGGGAGGTGCTACACACTTTTAAACTCACTCACTGTCACGAGAACTCACTCACTATCATGAAAACAGCAAGGAGAAATCCACCCCCATGACCCAATCACCTCCCACCAGGCCTCTTCTCTAATTCAACATGAAATTTGGGTGGGGACATAAATCTAAACCATATCAATAGGTAAGAAGTGATGCACCATACAGCACTATTCTATGCATTATCATCTAAAAATAATCAATACATAATTAATAATGAAGATATGAAGATCTGTGCTTTTTTTTTTTTTTTTTTTTTTTGAGACGGAGTCTCCTTCTGCCACCCAGGCTGGAGTGCAGTGGCACAATCTCAGCTCACTGCAACCTCCGCCTTCCAGGGTCAAGCGATTCTCCTGCCTCAGCCTCCTGAGTAGCTGGGTTATAGGAGCCTGCCACCACAACAAGCTAATTTTTGTATTTTTAGTAGAGATGGGGTTTTACCATGTTGGCCAGGCTGATCTTGAACTCCTGACCTTAGGTGATCCACCCACCTCAGCCTCCCAAAAGTCCTGGGATTACAGGCGTGAGCTACCACGCCTGGCTGATCTGTGCATTTGTAAGAGCAATATTTACACTCAAGATTGAATTTTCATTTTACCCTTATAGTTAGTGAATGGATCTAACACTGCAAATTCTCAAGGCAACTGTAGGGAAGACAAAGAAATTTCAGTCATTAATCATATTGTGCAACTAGACATAGCACAGCAAAAGAATTGAAATAAAACTCACTGAACCAAAAATAATCCATACTGGAAAATGAAGATTTGCCTAGTCAGATGTGAGATGGAAATGATATTTGTTTTTCTGAGCTGTATCCTGACCTAAAATAGAAAGTAGTACTGAACAAAATACTATATATTTCCTTTCTGGACCAGTAAGTTGAGAATTAAAATAATATGTTTCATTTATTAGGAGCACTTCTCCAAAAATTCTTATATGAGTTTAAAGTTAAGGTGAAGTGATTATTCATATTGGCATAGTTAAATAACATATTATGAGGATTAAATACAGGCAAAGATTTATACCCTAAGAGTATATATAGTATAAGATAAAAGGATGGCTATAACCTGAGGTTACTGGAATAATATAATATATGATAAATGAATTATTCAAAGATTTCCATCATCAATCAGCTTTAGAAATGTTATCTTTGAAAAATCTTGTGTTTCCTAGAAATGATTTCTAATTGCAAGTTTGGTTTATGATAGAAACATCATAAATGTAGAAGAACTTGAGAAAATTGGGACTTGCCATGAGTAGATTTCCTTTGACATTCCTGATAGTTGTGGTGCTAAAGGAATAATGCACCAAGATTTATTTGCTTTGTTCCTCCATCTGTGAGGGTCCCTCAGACTCATATAGTCATGGTTAATCTTTCCTTATTCATTTTCCTGTCATTTAGCCCTTTCCCAAATGCCTGAATTGTTTCCCCAGATACATTTCCCAGTTGAAACTTGTGTGTCAAACTGCACAGCTTCCATCCTGGTCTCCATCAACCCCACCCTGGAAGACAGCCACCACCCTCTGTTTCCTGCCCACAGCCGCCACCAGCCCACCCCATGCCATTCTGGTCTACAAACAACTTCTGGGACTTTTTTTCCTCTGTTTTTATAATGTCATTTCCTGGCTCGGCTTCCACAATTATTCTCATATTCTCTCTCTCTCTCTCTCCCCCCTCCTCTTTCCCACCCCCTTCGCCCTCTCCATCAACAATTATTTCTCCAACATGGATAGACCCCGCATGACCTTTTGTATATTTATTAAGTGAATACACCTTTTGTGTATTCAACAGGCAAATATTTATCAAGAGATTGACAGCATTAGATTTGTCTTTCGGAAAGACCACTCTGGCCACAGTGTGAAAATTGTCTTGGGTTGGGTGTGGCAAGAGACCCAGTGGGGTTGTCTGTAGAGCTAGTGAGCTCTGACAGGAGAAAATGATCACTTGAAGCAGGGTTCTGGTAGCGGAGATGAATGATTTTGCAACCTGTTGAAGGGTCGGGTCTATCCCGCATTCCTACCTGAACAGGACTTCCCAGGCTTTCAGTAATTGTCTCCTAAAACTTTGACCTCTAAGTTCTCTGTAGAAAACATCTCTAAGAAAAACTATCTTAGAGATATATGCCCAACTACTCTAGCTGTGTAACTTGGGGAAAGGACTTAAACCCTCCATGCCTCAGTGTCTTTATATGTAAAGTGAGCCTTCTAATATGACTTGCTACATAGGATTTTTTTTAAGGTTTAAGTGGGAGATACTTTAAAGTGTTAAGCACAGTGCTTGGCCCACAGTCAGAGCACAATAAATGTTAGGTACTGAACTATTGCTACCACCATTCCTACAACCGAATCTTTCTTTCTTTCTTTCTTTCTTTTTTTGAGACAGAGTCTTGCTGTGTTGCCCAGGCTGGAGTGCAGTGGTACGATCTCGGCTCACTGCAAGCTCTGCTTCCCGAGTTCACAACATTCTCTGCCTCAGCCTCCCGAGTAGCTGGGACTACAGATGCCCGCCACCATACCCGGCTTATTTTTTGTATTTTTAGTAGAGATGGTGTTTCACCGTGTTAGCCAGGATGGGCTCAATCTCCTGACCTCGTGATCCACCCACCTTGGCCTCCCAAAGTGCTGGGATTACAGGCATGAGCCACCACACCCAGCCAACTGAATCTTTCTTAAGCCACGATTCTGAACACTGTTTTTTATGCCTTCAACTATATTTACTGTATGTTAACTCATAATTAGAAAACAGAATTAAGTAGTTTGGGAGTTTGAAGTTCAGGCTCAAACAATTTATCAGTGCTAGATCCAGAACTAGCACCCTGTGCCTTGACACCCCTGTTTATGGGTGTTTTACTGTTTATGTTTGTTGTATTTGTTCAACTAAAATTTAAGCAACTTGAGGGCACAGCCCCTCTCTGATGATTTCCCATTGCTCAGAAGGAAGTTTTGCACTTAAATGCACACTGGTAATGCAGAAAGGAAATCTGGTGCTTTAGGTTACAAATTAGATTAAATGGATTTATGAGCTAAACCATTTTCAATTCCTGCTTGCCATATAATGAGAGAAATTAAAGCACATTAAATGATTAATACTTTATCTAATGACTATCTTCCCAGGAGTTCAAAGTCTTTTTGAAATAATACTCTAACATTCAGTATTCAACTATTCCTTGGGCAACTCTGAAAGTGGCAATAATATAGTTAGGGTACCTCTGAGTGTACTGATATGAGCACTTCCAAATGGGTTCTTCCTGCTTACTGGGACTCCACGAGAGAATCAGGTTCATTTGATTCCTTCGTTCTTATGGTCCCCCTGTGAAACCTGTGTCATCATCACAACACAGAGGCCTGCATCTTACTGCACAAGCGGAGAGGCCATCTTCTAACACGTTTAACACTGCAGGTTCCCTCAACGTGTCAGTGTCATTTCAGAAGGATCCCAGTGGAATTTTGTTACTCCTGGGACTCTTTCTTTTTTTATTTTACATAATATGTTCTCTTATGTGCCATTTTCCTGATTATACAAAATTAAGCATCCCTCCATATATGAAGGAAACAAAACTAGTATCTCAAAGACATACCTGCACTCCCATGTTCAGTGAAGCATTATGCACAATAGACAAGACATGGAAACAACATTAAGTATCCAAGGACAGATTAATGGATAAAGAAAATGTGACCCACACCCATACCCCCACAACACACACACAATGGAATATAATTCAACCATAAAAAAGAAGGAAATCCTGTCGTTTGTAACTATGTGGACAAAACTTGTGGGTACTAAGCTAAGTAAAATAAAATAACTCAGAGAGAGTAACACAAATACTGTGTGATTTCATGTACATGTGGAATTCAAAAAGTTGAACTCACTGAAACTGAAAATAAAATGATGTTTTCCCAGGGAAGGGAGGTGGATAAAATGGAGATGTTTATTAAAGGGTACAAACTTTCAGTTATGTGGTGAATAAGTTCTAGGGATCTAATGTACAATATGGTGACTATGGTTAATAATGTCATATTATATACTTGAAATTTACTAAGATAGGTCTTAGTTTTGCCACACACAAAAAAGGTAACTATAGGAGGTGATGGATGTGTTAACTAACTTAATTGTGACAATTATTTTACCATATATATGTATATCAAATAATCATGTTGTACACTTTACATTTATATAATTTTATTGTCAATTATACCTCACAAAAGGGAAAAATGGAAACTTAACAATTTTTTTGAATTAAAAATTAAGCATTTCTCCTTAATGGCCTAATTGGAATCTCAGAATGTTTACTTTCCCACTGATCCCAATCAGGCAGGTGAACTTCACTGGCTTGGTTGCTTAGGACCCGGCAACATTGGGTTCCTGGTTTTTGAGACTCTCGGTAAGGAAATAAGTATATTTATAGTATCTGCTTGGGACACTTGTAGACCACAGTCCACTGCTTTATTTTTAACAATATTATCCATATGTCTATTTTTATACCACTGACCTATCTATCTTTCCTATTCTCACGAACTGAATTTTAAATTTTTTTTCTCACCTATTTTTAGCAATTTTCCCTGATAAAACTTGGTTGTTAAAAAAAAAAATTCCTGCAATATCCCCCAAATTATAACAGCAATGCAAACAAGAAAATAAAATTACTGTCATTCTTATAATATCTAAGTTATGGAATACCATATTTTCTTAGAATCACAGAATTTTAGAATGAGAAATGTTCTTAGAGAATTTGACAGTTACAATACAATGTGGAGTAACTAGAATGCTTTGTGAATGGCTTATTCTTTTTTTTTTTTTTTTTTTTTTTTTTTGAGGCAGAGTCTCGCTCTTTTGCCTGGGCTGGAGTGCAGTGGCCGGATCTCAGCTCACTGCAAGCTCCACCTCCCGGGTTTACGCCATTCTCCAGCCTCAGCCTCCCGAGTAGCTGGGACTACAGGCGCCCGCCAACTCACCCGGCTAGTTTTTTGTATTTTTAGTAGAGACGGGGTTTCACCGTGTTAGCCAGGATGATCTCGATCTCCTGACCTCGTGATCCACCCGTCTCGGCCTCCCAAAGTGCTAGGATTACAGGCTTGAGCCACCGCGCCCGGCCGTGAATGGCTTATTCTAATTCAGTAAAGAAATTTTATTTCATCTGTCAGGAAAGGCATCAATGCCTTGGAAATGGCCAAGAGAGATCGCCAAGTGTCCATCAGATTAAAATTGCAATTGTCTAGCAGACTCTCCAGGGATTAGCTGATTCTATCGGGTGTGCACCTTTGATTGCTTTGGACAAGGCCATTTTATAAAATTTGTAGTGATATGGCATTGCCCTTGTAGAAAACCGGTGAGAATACAAATATTTCTTGTCTATAGCAAAGCAAACAGTTTCTGTTCATGGTGATTTAATTTCTCCAGTGGAGAATATGAATATTTGTAAATCAATTGCTCATTTGAATCAGTCTCAGTATCTTACAGATTTTCTTATTAATCAAAGAATTAAATAGAAAATTTGACAATGTTCATTTTGTGTTTGTATGGAAATTATGATTTTGCCATTTTGAAAACTATGCTTTAAAACAACTTTGTTCTGAAAATTTTGTTTAAAATCTATTAACTGAGGCTAGACGCGGTGGCTCATGCCTGTAATCCCAGCACTTTGGGAGGCCGAGGCGGACAGATCACCAGGTCAGGAGATCGAGACCATCCTGGCTAACACAGTGAAATCCCATCTCTACTAAAAATACAAAAAGTTAGCTGGGTGTGGCGGCGGGCACCTGTAGTCCCAGGTACTCGGGAGGCTGAGGCAGGAGAATGGTGTGAACAGGAGAGGCGGAGCTTGCAGTGAGCCGAGATCACACCACTGCACTCCAGCCTGGGTGACAGAGCGAAACTCCAGAAAAAAAAAAAAATCTGTTAACATGTTTTTGTGTCTTCAGTAAATAGTATACTTTAATAAAGTAAACATTATTATATTTTAAAGAAATTGTAGTATTTCAGAGTTTTTATGACAGGCACCAATTTACAGCTATGTAACTGTCTGGGAGACATGGTAGCAAAATGATTAAGCAGGTGGGTTTAGAACCATAGTGCTCAGTAAAAATCCGAGCTCTCCCCTTTATCAGCTGTGAGCTATATGGCCAGTTACTTAAACCCTTTCTGTTTCAGTGTCTTCATCTTTAGCATAAGTTTGATGTGAGAATCAAATGGATAAATATATGTAAAGCACTTGAAACAATGGCACACTGTTTTACTGTGTTTTGTATCGTCATTCTCAAAAGAATCACAGATGAGTTTAACTTCTGAATGCTCAATTTTGCCATGGGGAGAGAGAAAACCTTTCAAGTACGGGGAAATTTTTCGCCTGTCCAGATCTGGGTGAACAAGTCTGTCTAACTTGAAGGTTCATTGAGTAGCCAGTCCCTTGAGGTTCTCACCCTGAGCTAGATTCCAACTTGACCTCTGTGAGAGTTTTGCATTGTCACCTTGGCTAGTCCGAACTGCAATTTCAATAATTCTCCTTTTTGTATATTTTCAGTTAGGATGGGTCGAAAGGAGACTTTTGCAAAGGTTTTGGAAGGCAGACAGGAGGCAGCAGAAGTTTTGTAGTCGACACAGCTGTTGCTAGTCCACTGACTCATCTTGCTGGTGTGGGGCAGCAGCTGGGCCTACAGATGCTTTACCTGCCCCTGAATCTTTCCTCAATTTTTCTTGAAGGTTGTGTTTTTAGTTCTATAACAAAGTTCCCAGCTTCTGCAGGATACCCTCATCACCAAGAACAGGTTTCAGTCCGTTCTTACGAGGTTCCAGCCTATTAGTGAGCTTTTCTTCCTGTCTGCACTGAGAACTTCATGCTCCAGCATCAGATACATAGCCCTCCAAGACTGCTTACCAAGCCCCCACATATCTGGACTGCAAAACAAATCCCCCTTTAATAAATCCCTTCATATATATATGTATACACACACACACACACACACACACACACACACATCTCCCACTGATTCTACTTCTCTTGTTAAACCTGACTGATGCAGAATTTGGTAACAGGAGTGGGGAAGCCAGAAAGAGTGCATTCAGCTGTTTATTCACTCACTCAATACAAATGGACCATATTACACATACACAGATTAAATATCACTTGTCAGAAATGCATGGGACAAGAAGAGTTTTGAATTTGGCGGTTTTTCAGATTTTGAAATATTTTTACATGCATAAGGAGATTCTTGGGGACGGGACCCAAGGTTAAACACAAAATTTACTAATGTTTTATATATACCTTGTATACATAGTCTGAAGGTAATTTCATACAGTAATTTTACCAAGTTTGTGCATGAAACAAAGTCTGTATTGTGTAACTAGGTGTGGAATTTTCCTTTTTCCACTTGTAGTGTTATGTTGCTGCTCAAAAAGTCTCTGAGTTTGAAGCATTTTGGATTTCAGATTTTCAGATTAGGAATGCTCAACCTGTAATTATATAATCTACCTTTATCACCTAAAAACATATCGTGAACATTTTGTTCTATGTGAATACTTAATCTATTTTTAACGCATAGATAGTCCCTTGTAATTATGAACCATAGTTTATTTAATAAAGTACCTAATATGAGCATTCAGATTGCTTCTAATGACAATCCCACAATAAACATTTCTATACATAGGTGTTTGCATACTTTTCTGATTATCCTCTTAGGAGAAATTCCAGAAGAGAAATTGTTTAGTCAAGTGATATGCTCAATTAAGTTTTTTATTTGTTTGATGAGAATAGTTTCGATTTCCTCTCTTACCAGCCGCGTATGAAAGTACTCGATTCTTCAGAACTTCCTTGGTATTTTAAATCAAGGCACTCCCAGTGAATTTCAGTGGTTTGTTCTGTGAATTAAACTGGACTTACTGTTGCTTTTAGAGATCTCCAAACGCTGTCTATTAAGCCAATTGGCTGCATTCCCCTTCAGGTGACATCTTTATAGCCAGCTTTTAAACTCTTAGGGTCAGTGACTGAAGCCACAGCCTTTCCAGTCCTAGTTCCCCTGTCCACCTCCAAGAACCTCCATCAGGTCCATCTTCCACCATATAAGACTATGCTTAAAGCAAGCAAATAGGCCAAGGCTAGCTGAGAAAGTTCTCTGAAAGCAGCTTGCTTGTGGGTAGTGCTGATGTGCTTTCATTCACCACTGTTTGCAAAGTACTAAAGTAATTGGAGATCTTTAGCAGGGAATTCTGCTGACTGAGAGAGGATGAAGTGCTGAAATCCTTTTAACTCCCACAGCACTTACTCAGAACCATCTGAATGCATTTAAAGTATCTGTTAAAGGATGCTAAGAGGAGTTTGAAAGTTATCACCAGAACCTACCCAGATGGCAATGCTCACATAACTGTTTATTTTTCATCCTGTTTAAAAGAATGTTCTCACAATGCAGGTTTACAGGGGAACCTCAGAATGACATCATCCATTTTAACTATAAGTCATAAATATCCATTAAAATCTCATCCCACTCATACTCTCTTTTTCTTTTCAAATGTAAAAGAATACAATCCTCCTCTTAAAAAAAAATAAAATAAAATAACTATGAAAGCTACTTCACTACAAGTATAGCAGTTGAAATGGCTTTGGTCCATAATCCATGGCTTTTTCTGTGTTTAATCTTTCTTCTCTGCTTTTGGTTCAGGAGAATAAACTACATCTCCCTTCTATAGATATTCACATACAAGAGAATGTGTACAATAGCAGTGTTTCGGTGAGTAAAGTGCTAAAGAAGTACTGGTTAATCCATGAGTACATTTAAGTGATGAACCACCAGTATCAATGTGATAGGTTTAAGAGGTTTTATGTCTGCCTTGGAGATCAAAAGAATACTAGAGCTGGTGGAGTAGAAGATGAAAAAGTAATTAAAAGAATGGATATATGACAAAGACGTAGTAGCATTCAAAGAACTCTATTTCAGAAATGTGAAACAGAAGGAATTTTTGCAAGTAAGATTTATTTAAAAGACTTGAGAAGTGTCCCACTTCTGAGTGGCTTCTTGAATGTGAGGTTGCTGTCTAATTAGCAAGATAAATTTCAGGGCATATAACTGCGTGGGTGTGTTTGTATACTGGTAGCCATTTAGGTGAAAGTGTCCCTTCTTATTAACAAGCAAAGTTCCTCTGTCATTTGGAATCATCTGAAACATTTTTTGGTTTCTCTGGAAATTTTATGGTCTCTATTATCCAAATGATTCAGAAATGAAATGCTGTTTGCCCCTAAGAGCTTTCCTACTGAGCAGTGTCTTTACAAGTTGTAGTCTGCCAACAATATCAACTATTTTTAAGAGAGAAAAAATTGAGTTGCTAGAAATAAAGGGAGTCCTTCATCCTCAGACATACTGGGCCAGGCAGTCAGTATTCAACTCTAGATTCAAAGCCCTTTCTTGGTAACATTGTCCTGGTGTCTTGGTTGTTTATAGCCAATGATCATTTGAATCTTCAGGAGTCCGTAGCATTGTTTTAAAAAGGCTTGAGGAGAGGAGTGGAGCAAGATGGTCAAATAGAAGGCTGCACCAATCTTCCCCCTACCAAGACACCAGTTTTTTGTTTGTTTGTTTGTTTTTGTTTTTTTTCAAATGGAGTCTCACTCTATTGCCCAGGCTGGAGTGCAGTGGTGCGATCTCGGCTCACTGCAACCTCCACCTCCTAGGTTCAAGTGATTCTCCTGCCTTAGCTTCCAGAGTAGCTGGGATTATAGGTATCCACGATCAAGCCCGGTTAATTTTTATGTTTTTGTAGAGACGGGGTTTCACTGTGTTGGCCAGGCTGGTCTTGAATTCCCGACCTCAGGTGATCTGCTCACCTCGGTCTCCCAAAGTGCTGGGATTACAGGCGTGAACCATCGCTTCTGACCCAAGGACACCAATTTAACAAGTATCTTAATAGATACATTTAAAAAGCACATTTATATGAACCAAAAATAGGGTAAGCACTCACAGTTGTTGATTTTAACTTCATATCACTGAAAGAGGCACTGAAGAAGCCAGGAAAGACATTAATCAACAACACCACTCCTCCCCTTTTCCTCGGTAGTGGCTACATGGCATGGAGAAAGAGTCTGTGTGCTTGCGGGAGAGATGGCACAGTAATTGTGAGACATCGCATCGAACTCAGTGCTGCTCTGTCATGGCAGAAAGCAAAACCGGGCTGAACTTTGCTGATGCCTGCCCATGAAGGCAGTATGTAAACCAGACCTAGTCAGAGGGTTATCACACATCCCAGTAGTCAGAACTTGAGTTCCAGTGAGCCTCACCACCATGGCCTAAAGTGCCTGAGGCCCTAAATAAACCTGAAAGGCAGTCTAGGCCACAAACACTGCAACTTCTAGGTGAGTCGTAGGGCTGAACTGGGCTCAGAGCCAGTGGACTTAGGGGGCACGTGATCTACTAAGACATCCTCTGGAGTGCCTATGGGAGTGCTTGCACCACCCTTCCCCCAACCTCAGGCTGCACAGCTTATGGCTCCAAAAGAGACCCCTTCCTTCTGCTTGAGGAGAGGAGAGGGACGAGTAAAGAGAGCTTTGTCTTGAATCTTGGATACCTGCTCAGTCACAGTACAATCGGGCATCAGTCAGAGTTGTGAGGTCCCCTTTCCAGGTCCTAGATCCTGGACAACATTTCTAGACACACTCTGGGCCAGAAGGGAAAAGACTAAAGAGCCCTTGGACCCTGAATGACCAGCAGCAACACCCAGGTAGTATGCTGTAGGCCTTGGGTGAGACTCTGAGGCATGGTGGCTTTAGGTGTGACCCACCACATTCCCACTTGTGGTGGTTATGAGGAGAGACTCTTTCTACTTGAAAAAGGGGAACGGAAAAATGAAAGGGATTTTGTCTTGTTCCTTAGGTACTAGCTCAGCCACATGGGAGTAGAGCACCAAGTGGGCTCTTAGGGTCTGTGGTTCCAGGCCTTGGTTCTTAGACAGCATTTCTGGACCTGCCCTGGATTAGAGGTAAGCCCACTGCCTTGAAGGGTGTCATAGGCCTGGAAGCATTCATCACAAGCTGACTAAAGAGACCTTGGGCCTTACATATACACTGGTGGTAGCCTGGCAGTACTCCCCATGGACCTGTGGTGATGGTGGCCAAGGGGAGAGGCTCCTCTGCCTGTGGAAAGGGGAGGGAAGAGTGGGAAACACTGCATCTCATGAGTTGAGTGCCAGCTCAGCCTCAGTACAAGAAAACACCAGGTAGGCATCTAAGGGTTTTTAACTCCAGTCCCAGGCTCCTGGACAGCACTTCTGGAGCCACCTGGGTCCTAGGGAAACTTACTGTCATGAAGGGATGAACACAACCCTGGCTGGCTTCATCACCTGCTGATTGTAGAGCCCTGGGTCTTGAGTGAACACTGGTGGTGGCCAGGTGATAGTTACAGTGGGCACTGGGAAAGATCCAGTGCTGTGTTGGCTTTAGGTCTGACCCAGCACATTCCCGGTAGTAGGGGTCAAAAGAGTGCTTGGATTGCAACACCCATGGTTCTAGGCAGCTTACCACAGAGACAGAGACTCCATTTATTTGGGAGAAAGTAAGGGAAGAGAACAAGGTCTCTCCCTGGTAATCCAAAGATTCCTCTGGATCTTTTTCAAAATCATCAATGTGGTACCTCTACAATACTTCCAAAGTACAACATTGTTGGGCTTGGAGTGGCCCCTAATGCAGATACAGCTTTTATTAAAACACCCAAGTCCTTTTGAATACTTGGAAAGCCTTCCCAAAACAGGAAGAATACAAAGAAGGCCAGACTGAGAAGACTACAATAAATAATTAACTCTTCAATGACCAGACACAGACAAACATCCACAAGCATCAAGACCATCCAGAAAAACATGACCTCACCAAATGAACTAAATAAGCCACCAGAGGCCAATCTTGGAGAAACAATGGTATGTGGCCTTTCAGACAGGGAATTCAGAATAACTGTTTTGAGAAAACTCAGTGAATTCTAAGATAACAAAGAGAAGGAATTCAGAATATTCAGATAAATTCAATAAAGAGATTGAAATAATTTAAAATAATCAAGCAGGAATTCTGGAGTTAAAAATGCAAACGACATACTGAAGAATGCATCAGAGTCTTTTAATAGCAGAATTGATCAAGCAGAAGAAATAATTAATGAGCTTGAAGACAGGCTATTTGAAAATGAGTAGAGGAGACAAAAGAAAAAAGAATAGAAAACATAAAGCATACCTACAGGATCTAGAAAATAGCTTCTAAATGGGCAAATATAAGAGTTATTGGCCTTAAAGAGGAGGCAGAGAAAGAGATAGGGGTAGAAAGCTTATTCAAAGGGATAGTAACAAGAGCTTCCCAAATCTAGAGAAAGATATCAGTATTCAAGTACAAGAAGGTTATAGAACACCAAGCAGATTTAACCCAAAGAATATTGCCTCAAGACATTTAATAAACAAACTCCCAAAGATCAAGGATAAAAAAAGGATCATAAAGGCATCAGGAGAAAAATAAACAAATAACATACAATAGAACTGCAATAAGTCTGGTAGCAGATTTTTCAGTGGAAACCTTGTAGGCCAGGATAGAGTGGCTTGACATATTTAAAGTGCTGAAGGAAAATATCTTCAAATATGAAGGAGAAATAAAGACTTTCCCAGAAAAACGAAAACTGAGGGATTTTGATCAATACTAGACCTTTCCTACAAGGAATGCTAAAGGGAGTTCTTCAATCAGAAAGAAAAAACTGTTAATCAGCAATAGTAAGTCACCTAAAGATAGGAAACTCACCGGTAACAGTAAGTACACAGAAAATCCAAGAATATTATAACACCGTAGTTGTGGTTTGTTAACTACTCTTCAGCAGAAAGACTGAAAGTAGAAAGATGCACCAATCAAAAACAATAAATACAATGACTTTTTAAGACTTAGACAATACAATAAGATATAAATAGAAACAACAACAAGGTAAAAAAGCAGGGGGATGAAGTTAAGGCATATTTTATTAGTTTTTTTTTTTTTTTGCTTGTTTGTTTATGCAAACAGCTTTAAGTTGTTATCAGCTTAAAATAATGGGTTATATGATAGTATTTGCAAGCCTCATGGTAACTTCAAATCACAATAATACATAAAAGATGAAAAGCAAGAAATTAAGTCACACCACCAGGGAAAAAAACACCTTCACTAAAAGGAAGACAGGAAGGGAGGAAAGAAGAAAAGAGCAGATCACAAATCAGCCAGAAAACAAATAACAAGATGGCAAAACTAATTGTATTAAAGTCTCCAATTTGATTTGAGAGTTTGATTGGACTAAACTCTCCAATCAAAAGATATAGAGTGGCTGAACAGATTAAAAAACAATGATCAATTGCCTATAAGAAACACACTTTATCTATAAAGACACATGGAGACTGAAAATAAAGGGATGGAAAAAGATATTCTATGCTAGTAGAAACCAGAAAAGAGCAGAAGTAGCTATACTTATATCAGACAAAATAGCTTTCAAGACAAAAGTTATAAGAAAAGACAAAGGTCACTATGTAATTATAAAGTGGTCCATTCAGGAAGAGGATATAACAATTCTAAATATATATGTATCCAACACTGGATCACTCAGATACGAATATATATAGCAAATATTTTTAGAACTAAAGAAAGAGGGAGAGAGACCCCAATAAAATAATAGCTGAAGACTTCAACACCCCACTTTCAGCATTGGACAGATCTTCCAGACAGAAAATCATCAAAGAAGCATGGGACATAATCTGCACTATAGGCTAAATGGACCTAAAAAGTATTTACAGAATAATTCATCAAATGGTAGCAGAATACACAATCTTTCCCTTAGCACATGGATCATTCTCAAGGATAGACCCATATGTTAGGTCACAAAACAAGTATTTAAACATTCAAAAATGAAATAATATTAAATGTCTTCTCTGACTACAGTGTAATAAAACTTGAAATCAATAGCAAGAGGAATTTTGGAAACTGTACAAACACATGAAAATTAAACAATATGCTCCTAAATGAGCTGTTATTTCAGTGAAGAAGTTAAGAAGGAAATTGAAAAAATAATTGAAACAATTGAAAATGGAAATACAACATACTAAAACCTATGGGATACGATGAAAGCAGTAATAAGACAGAAATTTACAGCTGTAAGTGCCTACATCAAAAAAGAAAATATACTTCAAATAAACCACCTAACAATGTACCTTAAACAACTAGGAAAGCAAGAGCAAAACAAATGCAAAATTATTAGAAGAAAAGAAATAATAAAAATCAGAGAAGAAATAAATTTCAAATAAAGTAAACAATTTAAAAAATCAGCAAAACAATTTTTTTTTTTTTTTTTTTTTTTTTTACTGAGTCTCGCTCTGTCATCCAGTCTGGAGTGCAGTGGCACGATCTCCACTCACTGCAAGCTCCACCTCCTGGGTTCATGCCATTCTCCTGCCTCAGCCTCCTGAGTATCTGGAACGACAGGTGCCCACCACCATGCCGGTCTAATTTTTTGTATTTTTAGTAGAAAAGGGGTTTCGCCATGTTAGCCAGGATGGTCTCGATCTCCTGACCTCGTGATCCACCCACCTTGGCTTCCCAAAGTGCTGAGATTACAGGCATGAGTGACCACGCCCAGCCAAAAGTTGGTCTTTTAAAAAGATAAACAAAATTGACAAAACTATAGCAAGACTAATGAAGAAAAAAAGGGAGAAGACCCAAATATATGAAATCAGAGATGAAAAAGGAGATGTTACAACCAAAACCACAGACATTCAAAGGATTATTAGCAGTTGCTTTGAGCAAATATATGCCAATAAATTGGAAAATTGAGAAGAAATGGATAAATCCCCAGACACATGCAACCTACCAAGATTGAATCACAAAGAAATCCAAAACCTAAACCGACCAATAACAAGTAAGGAGATTGAAGCCATGATTAAACATCTCGCAGTGAAGAAAAGCCCAGGACCTGGTGGTTTCAATGCTGAATTCTACCAAACATTTAAAAAGGAGCTAATACCAATTCTATTCAAACTATTCCAAAAATAGAGGAGGAGAGACTACTTCAAAACTCACTCTACGAGGCCAGTATTACCTTGATACCAAAACCAGACAGACACATAAATAAAAAAAAAATATATAGGCCAACCACTGACTAATGTTGATACAAAAATCCTCAACAAAATACTAGCAAACTGAATTTAACAACACTTTAAAGAGATTATTCATCATGGCCAAGTGAGATTTATCTCAGGGAAGCAAGAATGGTTCAACATATTAAAATCAATTGATGGGATACATCATATAAACAGAATGAAGGACAAAAACCATATGATCATTTCAATTGAGGTTGAAATAGCTTTTGATAAACTTCATCATCCCTTCATGATAAAAGCCCTTAACAAATTGGGTATAGAAGGAACATACCTCAATATAATAAAAGACATATACATCAGACACATAGCTAGTATCATACTGAATGGGAAAAAAACTGCAAGTCTTTCCTCTAAGATCAAGAACACAACAAGATTGCCCATCTTCACCACTGTTATTCAACGTAGTGCAATCAAGCAAGAGAAAGAAATAAAGGGCATCCAAATTGGAAAGGACAAAGTCAAACTAGCCTTTCTGGAAATAATATACTCTTATATTTGGACAAACCTAAAGACTCTACCAGAAAACTTTTAGAATAGATAACCAAATTCATTACAGTTGCAGGATACCAAATCATCATAGAAAAATCAGTGCCATTTTTATATGCCAACAATGAACCATCTGATGAAGAAATCGAGAAAGTAATCCCATTTATAATAGCTACAAATAAATTGAAATACCTAGTAATTAAGGTAACCAAAAAAGTGAAAGACCTCTACAATGAAAACCATAAAACATTGATGCAAGAAATTGAGGAAGACACCAAAAATGGAAAGATGTTCCATGTTCATGAATTGGAAGAATTAATATTGTTAAAATGTTTATACTACCCAAAGCAATCTACAGATTCAACACAATCCCTATCAAAATACTAATGCCATTCTTCACAAAAACATAAAAAAATTATAAAATCTATGTGGGACCACAAAAGGCCCAGAACAATCAAAGTTATCCAAAACAAAAGGAAAAAAAACTGAAGGAGTCACATTACCTGACTTCAATTTACACTACAGTGCTATAGTAAACAAAATGGCATGACACTAGCATAAAAACAGACACATAGATCAGTGGACTAGAGAACACAGAGATAAATCTATGCATTTACAGTGAACTCATTTTTGACAAAGGTGTCAAGAACATACTTGGAGGAAGGACCATGTTAGCCAATAAAAGATGCTGGGGAAAGTGGATATCACTATGCAGAAGAATGAAACTAGACCTCTACCTCTCACCATTTGTAAAAAATCAAATCAAGATGAATTAAAGACATGAATCTATGAAACTACTAAAATAAAACATTAGGGGAAACTCTCTAGGACATTGATCTGGGCAAATATTTCTTGAGTAATATCCCACAAACACAGTCAACCAAAGCAAAAATGGACAAATGGGATCACATCAAGTTAAACAACCTTCTGCACAGCAAAAGAAACAATCAACAAAGTGAAGCGACAACATACAGAATGGAAGGAAATATTTGCAGACTACCCATCTGGCAAGGGATTAGTAAACAGAATATATGAGGAGCTTATACAATGCTACAGGAAAAAAGTCTAATAATCCAATCAAAACTGGGCAAAAGATCTGAATAAACATTTCCCAAAAGAAGACATATGAATGGCAAACAGGTATATAAAAAGGTGCTCAACATCATTGATTATCAGAGAAATGCAAATCAAAACTACAATGAGATATGTTCTCACCCAGTTAAAATGGCTTTTATCCAAGAGTCTGGCAATAACAAATGCTGGCAAGGATGTGGAGAAAAGGGAACCCTCATACACCGTTGGTGGGAATGTAAATTTGTACAATCACTATGAAGAACAATTTGGAGATTCCTCAAAAAACTAAAAATAGAGCTACCATATGATCCAGCAATCCCACTCCTAGGTGTATACCAAAAAGAAAGGAAATTAGTATATCAAAGAGACATCTGTACTCTGATGTTTATTGTAGCATTATTCACAATGGCCAAGATTTGGAAGCAGCCTAAGTGAACTGCTCAACAGATGAACAGATAAAGAAAATATGGTACTTATACACAATGGAGTACTCTTCAGCCATAAAAAAAGAATGAGATTCTGTCATTTGCAACAACCCAGATGGAACTGAAGGTCATTATGTTAAGTAAAATAAGTCAGACACAGAAAGACAAAGTTCACATGTTCTCTTATTTGTGGGAGCTAAAAATTAACATAATTGAACTAATGGAGATAGAGTAGAAAGATGGTTGCCAGAGGCTGGGAAGGATGGCAGGGGGTGGTGAGGAAGTGAAGATTGCTAATGGGCACAAAAATTAGAAAGAATGAATAAGACCTAGTATTTGCTAGCACAACAGGGTGACTGATATGATGTGGATCTGTGTCCCCACCCAAATCTTATGTTGAAATGTAATCCCCAATGCTGGATGTGGGGCATGGTGGGAAGTGATTGCATCCTGGGGTTACTTTGTCATGGTTTAACACCTAGTGCTGTTGTTGTGATAGTGAGCTCTCATGAGATCTAATTGTTTAAAAGTGAGTGGCACCTCCCCGCCTCTCTTGTTCCTACTCCAGCCATGTGATGTGTATGCTCCCCCTTCACTTTCTGTCATGATTGTAAGTTTCCTGTAGCCTCCCCAGAAACTGAGCAAAGGCCAGAATCATGCTTCCTATACAGCCTGCAAAACCATAAGCCAATTACAACTCTTTTCTTTATATATTACCCAGTCTCAGGTATTTCTTTATAGTAGTCCAAGAATGGACTAATACAGAAAATTGCTACCAGAGGTGAGGCATTGCTATAAAGATACCTGAAAATGTGGAAGCGACTTTGGAACTGTGTAATGGATAGAGGTTGAAAGAATGTGGTGGGCTCAGAAGATAGAAAGATGAGGGAAAATATGGAACTTCCTACAGACTTGGTAAATTGTGACAAAAATGCTGATGCTGAGATGGACAATGAAGTCCAGGATGAGGAGGTCTCAGAAGAAAATGGGGAACTTCCTGGGAACTGGAGTAAAAGTCACTTTTGTTATCTATTAGCAAAGAACTTGGAGGCATTATGTCCCTGCCCTAGGGATCTGTGGAACTTTTGACTTGAGAGTGATGACTTAGGATACCTGGCAGAAGAAATTTCTAAGCAGCAAAGCATTCAAGATTTGACCTGGCTGATTCTAACAACCTATGCTCATATGTGTGAGCAAAGAAATGACATAAAACTGGAACTTATATTTAGAAGGTAGGCAGAGCATAAAAGTTTGGAAAATTTGCAGCCTGACCATGTGGTGAGGAATTCAATCAGGCTGCAGAAATCTGCATAAGTAAAGAGGAACTGATAGCCAAGACAATGGGGAAAAGACCTTGAAGGCACTTCAGAGACCTTCACAGCAGTCCCTCCCATCACAGGCCTGGAGGGCTAGGAGGGAAGAATGAGTTCATGGGCCAGGCCCAAGACCCTGCTACCCTGCACAGCCTCAGGACACTGCTCTCAGCATGCCTGTCACTCCAGCTCCAGCCTTGGCTCAAAAAGGCCCAGGTACAACTTGGGTCACTGCTTCAGAGGGTGCAAGCCATAAGTCTTGGCAGCTTCCACGTGGTGTGAAGACTGCAGGTGCACAGAGTGCATTAGTTGAGGCTTGGTAGCCTCCACCTAGACTTTAGAGAATGTATGGAAAAGCCTGGATGTTCAGGTAGAGGCCTACTGCAGGGGTGGAACCCTCATGGAGAGCTTTGACTAGGGCAGTGCAGAGGATAAATGTGGGGTTGGAGGCCCCACACAGAGTCCCCACTGGGGCACTGATTTGTAGAGCTGTGAGAAGAAGACCACCATTCTCTGGATCCTGGAATGCCACCAACAGCTTGCACTATGCACCTGGAAAAGCCACAGGCACTCAATACCAGCCCTTGAGAGCAACTGTGGGGGCTGTACCCTGGAAAGCCACAGAGGCAGAGTTTCCCAAGACTTTGAGAGCCCACCGCTTGCACCAGTGTAACCTGGATGTGAGACACTGAGTTAAAGGAGATTATTTTGCAGTTTTAAGAGTTAATAACTGCCCTGCTGGGTTTTGGACTTGCATGGGTCCTGTAGCCCCTTTCTTTTGGCCAATTTCTCCCTTTTGGAATGGCAATGGTTACCCAATGCCATAACTCCATTGTATTTTGAGAGCAACTAACTTGCTTTTCATGTTACAGGTCATAGGTGAAAGGGAATTGCCTTATCTCAGATGAGACTTTGGACTTTGGATTTTTGATTTAATGCTAAAGTAAGTTAAGACTTCAGGAGACTGTTGGGAAGCCATGATTGTATTTTACAATATAAGAAGGACATGAGATTTGGAGGGGCCAGGGCAGAATGCGGTTTTGTGTCCTCACTAAATCTCAAGTTGAATTCTAATACCCAGTGTTGGAGTGGGGCCTGGTGGGAGGTGATTGCATCATGGGGGTGGAGTTCTCATGAATGGATTAGCACCATCCCCATGGTGCTGTTCTCATGACACTGAGTGACTTATCATCAGATCTAGTTGTTTAAGAGTGTGCTTCCTGTGAACAATTAAATTGTTCTATAAAATATGCAGGAAGCTCCTGCTTTGCCTTCTGCCATGAGAGAAAGCTTCCTGAGGCCTCCTCAGAAGCAGACTCTGACATGTTTCCTGTGTATCTTGTAAGTCGATTAAACCTCTTTTTTTTTTCAGATAGAGTCTTGCTCTATTGCCCAAGTTGGAGTGCAGTGATGTGATCTCAGCTCACTGCAATCTCCATCTCCTGGGTTCAAGCAATTATTCTGCCTAAGCTTCCTGAGTAGCTGGGATTATAGGTGTGCACCACCACGCCCGGCTAGTTTTTGTGTTTTTAGTAGAGAAGGGGTTTCACCATGTTGGCCAGGCTGGTCTTGAACTCCTGAACTCAGGCAATCCACCCACCTCGGCCTCCCAAAGTGCTGGAAGTGAGCCACCATGCCACGCCCCTCTTTTCTTTATAAATTATCCAGTCTCCAGTATTTCTTTATAGCAGTATGAGAATGAAGTAGTACAGTAACTATAGTCAAAAATAGTTTAATTGTACATTATAAAATAATTAAAAGAATATAATTGGATTGGGCCAGGCATGGTGGTTCATACCTGTAATCCCAGCACTTTGGGAGGCCGAGATGGGCAGATCTCCTGAGGTCAGGAGTTTGGGACCAACCTGACCAACACGGCAAAACCCTGTCTCTACTAAAAGTACAAAACTTAACTGGACATGGTCACATGCGCCTGTAATCCCAGCTACTTGGGAGGCTGAGGCAGGAGAATCACTGGAACTCGGGACACGAAGGTTGCAGTGAGCCAAGATTGCACCACTGCACTCCAGCCCAGGCAATACAGTGAGACTGTCTAAAATAAATAAATAAATAAATAAAAATAAAAATAAATAAAAACATGTAATTGGATTGTTACATAAATTATAAATGCTTGTGGCGATTGATACCCCATTTACCCTGATGTGAATATTACACATTGCATGCCTATAACAAAATCTCTCATGTAACCATAAATATATACACCTACTACATCCCCATAAAAATTAAAAATTATAAAAAAGACTTGTAGAGAGAAGAACATGGGTTCAAAGGAAGAGGACTTTCAATTTTAGGGGCTGGGGCTTGGGTAGTTTAGCTAACAATCCATCATTGGAAAGCAAGTTAGGATGCCTAGCATGTATTGCTTGATGCAGAACTCTAACTCTGTTAGAGAAATTTTGAAGGGTTATTAGACTTCAATTCTTTCATCTTACAGGTAAAGAAAATGAAGACTTTGACATTTTCTTTCCCTGTAAATTTTCTTATGTCTATTTACTCGGTAAGTGTTCAGTAAATACATGTGCAGGGAATGAGGATAAGGATAGAGGGATCAGATGAATGATGGAACAAAAGAAACACTATAATAATTTGTTGTCAAACCTGGCTGGAGGAAATACTGAAATTAATGAAGTATCTTTTCTAACAGAGTACTGCATTGTTCCAAGAGTTCACAAAACTGAGGATGATTGATAGTCTTCTAAGTTGATTGGGAGGCATTGTATTCTTGTATAATCCTTCAGTATCTTTGAGAACATTAGTCACCCCTATACTTTTGGAACTCCAGAGGGTCATTTGTACAGGTTTATGCTAGATAGAACGTGAAAGAACAAGTACACTATAACCTAACTACATCACCACCTTTCAGGAGCTTACCAACTAAGTCAAATGACCTCAACAAACCCCTTTGTCCAGGGTGTGTAGTATCTGGCTTCCAGATCTGATGCCAACAGTGTGGACTCATTGTTTAAGTAGAAAGATGTATGTATTCTACTAAGACACTCTTTTTAAAAATTATATTTTAAGTTCTGGGATACATGTGCAGAATGTGCAGGTTTGTTACATAGGTATACACGTGACATGGTGGTTTGCTGCACCCATCGACCCAGCATTTACATTAGGTATTTCTCCTAATGCTATCCCTCCCCTTGCCCCCGAAACCCCGACAGGCCACAGCCTATGATGTTCCCTTTCCTGTGTCCATGTGTTCTCATTATTCAACTCCCACTTATGAGTGAGAATATGTGGTATTTGGTTTTCTGTTCCTGTGTTAGTTTGCTGAGAATGATGATTTCTAGCTTTATCCATGTCCCTGCAAATGACATGGACTCATCCTTTTTATGGTTTCATACTATTTCATGGTGTATATGTGCCACATTTTCTTTATCCAGTCTATCAGTGATGGGCATTTGGATTGGTTCCAAGTCTCTGCTATTGTGAATAGTGCTACAATAAACATATGTATGCATGTGTCTTTATAGTAGAATGATTAATAATTCTTTGGGTATATACCCAGTAATGGGATTGCTAGGTCAAATGATATTTCCAGTTCTAGAACCTTGAGGAATTGCCACACTGTCTTCCACAATGGTTTAAATAATTTATACTCCCACCAACAGTGTAAAAGCATTTCTATTTTTTTCATATCCTCTCTAGCATCTGTTGTTTCCTGACTTTTTAATGATCACCATTCTAACTGGCATGAGATAGTATCTCATTGTGATTTTGATTTTGATTTCTCTAATGACCTGTGATGATGAGCTTTTTTTCATATGTTTGTTGGCCACATAAATGTCTTCTTTTGAGAAGTGTCTGTTCATATACTTCGCCCACTTTCTGATGGAGTTGTTTATTTTTTATCTTGTAAATTTGTTTAAGTTCCCTGTAGATTCTGGATGTTAGCCGTTTGTCAGATGGATAGATTGCAAAAATTTTCTCCCATTCCATAAGTTGCCTCTTCACTCTGATGATAGTTTCTTTTGCTGTGCAGAAGCTCTTTAGTTTAATTAGATCCCATTTGTCAATTTTTGCTTTTGTTGCCATTGCTTTTGGTGTTTTAGTCATTAATTCTTTGCCCATGCCTATGTCCTGAATGGTATTGCCTAGGTTTTCTTCTAGAGTTTTTGTGGTTTTAGGTCTTATGTTTAAGTCTTTAATCCATTTTGAGTTAATTTTTGTATAAGGCATAAGGAAGGCAACCAGTTTCAGTTTTCTGCATATGGCTGGGCAATTTTCCCAAAACCATTTATTAAATAGGGAATCCCTTCCCCATCACTTGCTTTTGTCAGGTTTGTCAAAGATCAGATTGTTGTAGATGTGTGGCATTATTTCTGAGGCCTCTGTTCTATTCCATTGGTCTATATATCTGTTTTGGTACCAGTACCACACTGTTTTGATTGCCGTAGCTTTGTAGTATAGCTACTAAGGCACTTTTAGTTGCTAACTTGGTGCCATATATTAGATGATACTGAATGGACAAGTGAGCATGGCCTGGGACTTTGGAATAGAATGCCCTCTTTGTAGAATTAAGTAGCTCATTCATAGGGACTAAAACTATATTCCTGACCTCTCAACTACTATGCTGTATCCTCTTGGTCTTTGAATTTTTTTTTGATCATGTATGCTATCATGGTTTTTAGCATACAATCCTGATGTATGTGTATTTATCTATTTATAAATTGTATTGTATTGTACAAATTTAATATTTATACAAAATTGATACTTAAAAGGATAAGATAAAAATAAATCAAATAGATATCTATTTGTTCCTTCCCGCAGAAAATGGGGTGGGTAAAACTCATATGTAAATTATTTCTAGCTATCTCTGAACTATGTTCATTATACCTCACTTTCAATCCCAGCTCAACCTGAATATTCTGTTTCCTAATACTAAATTATACATTAAGCCTTACAAAAAACATGTTAAGTAACAAGGGAAAAAGGATGGGAAATAATAAAATAGGTAGCATATACAAACACACCCATGCACACACACATGAAAATAGCAGCAGCAAACAAAGAGGAAGCTATGTGCAACTGCTATGGTACTCATTTCTGTAACCCCTCAGAATCCTGTGGTTGGTATTTATAACTTCCTTCTTCTATTACATATCCCATGTTTTCTCTCCCATCAGCCAGGATTTTAGCTGGCTAAGGTTCTTACCCAAAAAGTCTAAATCTTCAATTCCTCCTTTTTTTTTTTTTTTTTTTTTATTGGTTGCTGTAGTTTTCAGTTAATATTTAGTATTAGGAAAGGAGGTAGTAAGAGTCATCACAGAGTATCTCTTGGGTTCCAGAAACAGTCCTCCCTGTCCACATTTTCTAGCATCCATTCCGTTTCCTCTTGGTTATCAAGATCAGCCACCCAACCAGAATAACTCTCTCCTTCTTTGTCTGACAGCTTGGTGTTAATGAGGAACTAAAAATGATCTGGTAGAAGTTTCAAACTTCAGATCCATAGAACCATTGTTGTAAGGATTTCTCTCTTGGGAACAAAGACCTCAGAATAGCAGGACTTGTAGGTATAGATTCAAAAATTCTGCAAATGGGTTATTTGGCGTAGTAATGACAGAAGTCATTCCCACTTCAACCCACTTCTTCCTAGATACATGTATCCTGGCTATGGGAGAAATAGCACCCTGCATTGTTCCTCAGTTGAAAGAAATATACAAAATCCTGTATGATGGCAACATATGTTCTCAGGGTTTTATGTTTTTTGGTGCTATTGCATATGGAAGTTGTAAATTTTCATTTCCATGTTATTTTTGTAATACATAAAACTACAACTGATTTTAGCATACTATCCTTGATCCTGTGACTTTAATCATTTCATTTATTAGTTCTAGTAGTTGTTTTATAAATCCCTTAGGAAGTTCTATGTAAACAGTCATGTTATCTACAAAGAGAGAGCTTTACTTCTTCCTTCCTGATCATTTTTTAAATTTCTTTTTTATTTTTTGCCTTATGGCAATGGACAAAACCTCCAGTACAATGTTGAAAAGAAGTAGTGAGAGTGGGTATCCTCTAAGCAGGGTGCACTGCACACTGCTTAGCTGGTTCTGGTGTCCTGAATTCAGCAAAGAGTTCTGATACCCAGACCTCTAAGGAGGGTGAAGTGCTGGCTGGCTGGTGAAGGTATGTCCTGAATCTGGATCTGCAAGCATTACAAAAATTCAATTGCTGCTACAAGGAAGAACTGCTGCTGCTAAGATGAAGCATTGTTAGAGGGATAGGCGCAGGAATGGGAAAAGAGGAAAACAAAATCCTTTACTCATCCTTAACTGTTCAGTTTCCCTCTGGTGCTTGCATTTGAAAAACAGAGCCTACATTTTTTTATGGTTGCATAGTATTCCATGGTGTATATGTGCCACAGTTTCTTAATCCAGTCTATCATTGGTGGACATTTGAGTTGGTTCCAAGTCTTTGCTATTGTGAATAGTGCCGCAATAAACATACGTGTGCATGTGTCTTTATAGCAGCAAGATTTATAATCCTTTGGGTATGTACCCAGTAATGGGATGGCTGAGTCAAATGGTATTTCCAGTTCTAGATCCTTGAGAAATCGCCACACTGTCTTCCACAGTGGTTGAACTAGTTTACAGTCCCACCAACAGTGTAAAAGTGTTCCTATTTCTCCACATCCTCTCCAGTACCTGTTGTTTCCTGACTTCTTGATGATCACCATTCTGGGGACATGGATGAAGCTGGAAACCACCATTCTCAGCAAACTATCGTAAGGACAAAAACCAAACACCGCATGTTCTCACTCATAGGTGGTAATTGAACAATGAGAACACTTGGACACAGGAAGGGGAACATCACACACCGTGGCCTGTCTTGGGGTCGGGGGAGTGGGGAGGGATAGCATTAGGAGATATACCTAATGTAAATGACGAATCAATGGGTGCAGCACACCAACGTGGCACATGTATACATATATAGCAAACCTGCACGTTGTGCACATGTACCTTAGAACTTAAAGTATAATTTAAAAAAAGAAAGAAAAACAGAGCCTAATACAGAATCAGTTGGCAGAACAGAGATGCAGTTTGCTGAATTCCAGATATAGCATAACAACACCGAGGTATAGTAGAGTAGATTTAGAGTTGGGGAACAACAACTTAATAACAGGCATGCAAGAAATATGCATTATGGACTTACCAGACCCAGGAATATGTTTTCTTGGCTCCCAGAATGAGTCCTAGAAGTCATTAGAACTTTACCTCTGTTTTTGTTTTGTGCTTTAGCTTTGAGATTTATTTAGGAAAGACTCATGCTCTAACAGTTTTGCTCTGCTCTGAGATCTGTCTCCTACTGAGATGATGGGAGTTTACCTGTATAGATTTAAGTTTTCTACCTGCAACCTCTTTCATGTCTCACTTCTAGTCTAAACTCAGCCTACCCCAGCTTTTCTCCTTTATTCTTTCCCCACTTCCCTGACTCATTTTAACTTTCCTCCACAAAGGATTTTATTCTTGACCCTGAAAAGTGAAAACTTTATTTTTAGCATCTTGTGTGTTAAATGGTATCATTCCATTCAATGTACTACTAGAACAGGACTTTTATCTCTCCCTTCCTTTTACATATTCATGCATTCACATTTACGCACTTTATAAGCATATGCACACCTGGAAACATCAGTGTATAAAGACTGACATTTTTTGCTTACAGGAGTGAAGGAAATTTCTCACCATTGCACAAGGAGAGAAACGCAGTTAATAGTCAGCCTTCACATTGGCTGATTCTAAAGATCTTTCTCTTCCCATTTTCCACCCTATTACTCCTCTCTTCTTTTTAATACTAAAAGAATTATAACTCAACTTACAACACTTCATTTTTCAAAATGTTTTCACATATCTTGCAGTATGTGACAATTATAACTTCTCTGGAAAGAGGACAGACCACATTATTTTCTCTATGTCACAAGAGAGGAAACTTGGCTTAGGACATTTTCCAACATAAGGAGAAAAATATTTCCAATAGGAAACGTTCAACCAGTTCGTGATGCTGTCTCCGTTTCAGTGCAATTTTAATTAAAGCTCATTTTCAAAACATTTAAAAATTAATCTTACGTCTATAATACCTGCAATCTATTTTACTTTCACTGCCTGTGTACTATTGAGCAGCACTGCCTGTGCTTTTATAGATTGTTTTATTTTTCAGGGGGTATGTGTAAGGATGCAAATGTCTTCGCTGCACACTTCTAAGTCTGAAACTTATCAGATCAAGGCAAGGTCATTACTGGGAGTAAAGTCAGAATAAAATTTGTGTTGAATTTACTTGTGGGAAACTTTAATGTCTTAAAAGCTTATTCCCCACAGTATATTAATCAGTACATTTACATTTTTATTCTAGTTCTCTCTTTTCTCTACTTTCATTATTTGGAGGGTGCTATCGTCTGAATGCTCATACCTCTCCAAAATTCTCGTGATGAAACCTAACCCCCAAGGTGATGGTATTAAAAAGTGGGGCCTTCACGAGGTAATTAGATGATGAGGGCAAAGCCTTCATGAAAGAGAAGGTGCTCATTTGAAAGAGGCTCAAGGGAACTCCCTGGGTGCTTCCTCCATGTGAGGACATAGCTAAAAGCACCATCGTGCAAGCAGTGAGTAAGTCCCCAACAATGAATCCGCTGGTACTTTAATCTTAGATTTCCCAGCTTCCAGGACCATGAGCAGTAGATTTCTGTTATTTATATGTTACCCAGTCTACTGAATTTGTTATAGCAGCCTGAATAGAATAAGACAAGTGGGGGTGTGGGGTATATTGTTTCAAATATCTGGTTCTTCACTTTGTGAATGGTTTAGAAGAGAAATATACAAAATGAAGGGTATGCCCTAATTTCTTACTGCAGTGTTGATTTTGCATTACCCCAGAGCTAGGAGAGTACAGCTAGTGATCACTTATATGAATCACCCTAAGTATCTTTTCTATTTTGCAGCAGTGATGTGAGGGTTTCTAACTCTGTATGTTTCCAGGATCTTCTGTTTTCTCTATGAAGTGGAGTAGCCAATTTCTGGGATCACTTACAGCTCTAGTCTGGAGCAGTAAATTGGCAATCACAACACCATTTCTAAGCTATATGCCCACCAATCCAAATCACAAACTTTCAGCAAAGAAATTCTCTAAAATCCAGCAATTTCATCCTCATCCCCTGTGCCTTTGGGATACATAAACTCGTGAGATGATTTTGTTGAATGCTAACTACTGTCAACTTCTCCTGCCTTACAAACATGACTTCACTGTGATGGTTAATTTATATCAACCTGGCTACTTGGCTGGGCCATGGTTAAGTAGTTTCTGGATGTTTCTGTGAAGGTTAAATGTTAATTGCATTTAAATCAGTGGACTTCCAGTAAATCAGTTTACCCTCCATGATGTGGGTGGGCCTCATCCAATCAATTGGAGGCCCGAAGAGAATAAAGACTGATTTTCTCCAAGAAAGAAGGAATTCTGCCAGCAGACTGCCTTCAGACTCCAACCGCAACAATTCCGAGCCTCCAGTCTGCCAGACTACCCGGAAGATTTAGGATTTGCCAGCCTCCACAATCATGTGAGCCAATTCCTTAAAATCTGCACTCCCCATATGTATTCTCTTTCTCTCTCTCTCTCTCTCTCTCTCACACACACACACACACACACACACATCCTGTTGCTCTTGTTTCTCTGGAGAACCCTGATTGACTTAACCCTCACAATAATTGTTAAGTATTATTATCATATTTTCAGAGGGTAAAACTGGAGCTCAGAGAAATTAAATGATATTCCCACAATCATGCAGTTAATATGTGATAGGACCAGATTAAAAGCTCTGTTATTTCCAAAGTCATTGCTCTAACTACTGTGCTATGTATTTGTTCTGCAATGCTATGTTATGCCATACTATATTACAATACAAAGTCAAATAGCTATCACTAAAACTTAAAAGTGCATGCAAGGATCCAGTGGCATCTTACCTTCCTGAATAGTTTTGAGTTATATGCCATAACCCACATGCTCTGCAGCATGAATTGATGAAACGAACATCTGAGATCCTTTAGCCTGGGAATCAGAAAATGCTACTTCACTCGGCTATTGGGAGATTCATTTTAACCTGGACTCAAGTAGAAAGAAATTGTTTCCCCCAAAGATTTTGAATACCTCTTCTCTTAATAGCTTTGAAAAAAAAACACTTATAACCTGACTATATAAGAATATACTACATATTAAATTATTTTAATCATATTAAACAAGGGTATAATAAAGAACAGTGTATCTTCAATGTTACCACTCCAACAAACCAAACAGTTAATTTTTTTAGTTTCCTTTTCAGTTTTGTACAAGTTATAATGATACAAGACATACAATGTTTATTCTCCTTTCACAAAAGAAAAAATTATTTTAATAAAGGGAAGAAAATTGCTTCTTTTTTTTAATTTCAGAAGGAAGTTTCACAGTCAAGAAGAAAATATCGGTGTTGAGCTGTGCCTGAAACTTGTCACTTTACGTACCAAACACTTAGGGCTAAAAATAAAAAAAAAAAAATTAAACCAATCCCAGATTATTTTCTTTGATTCAGTTCACATAATTAGAACCTGATTTATACCAGCAGTGAATAAAGAAAAGTCAGGAAAGCCTGGGAAACACTGTTCTCCAAGCCGTTGAGAACATCATCTACTCTAAATTTAAATTTTAGCCACCTGTGTAAGCTTCCCAGCCATACAGTAACCTGCTGATTTGCATAAAGTACCCTGAAAGTAACCAAGAAGATGGACTGTAAGGGCAAGTTTCTGACAAATAGAAAAGGTAAATCAATAGAAAAGTGTGGTGCTGGAAAGGCATAAAAAGCATGGTGGATTATAGCAGAGGGGTGTAATCCTTCTTTTGTTCTTCTTTAGAAAAAAGGGAAAGAATGAATGAGCCTACACTCTGGTTAGCGGAGGCTGGAATTTCATGGCTAGGTATATTATGCTATATCATGTGGCCATCTGTTCTGATCCTGTGAAAATTAGGAGTTCCTTGGGAAAATATTAAGTTATAAACATCCTGAGAAGTGTTTCTTGCAAAATGGGTTAAAATTGGTTTAAGATAATGACGTCACAAGTATGAGACTGATGAATGCCTCCTCCAGGAGCTGTTGGGGGCCAGCAGTGAGCCATGGGAATTGGTATTAGGTCTGGTAAGAATTGGACATCTTCACTAATGATCTGGAAGAGGAAGTCAATGGCTCATTAATGAAATCCACAGATAAAGTGGAATGATTGATTGGATGCAAGAAAGCAAATAAATTAGTGATATTAGTAAAATGAGATGCAACTTATGGAAATGTTCACTCATCCTTGAAACAGAAAATCACCATCTGGAAGTTATTTAATCGGAGCAATCCATTCAGAAAGCACCACTGCCAGCAGAGGCCTGGTGATGATGCCAGGAAGAAGGTTAGACAAAGAAGGGAGATTGAGCCAGAACAATCAGAGCTTCTCTCTGGAAAGACCTCATGACATTTGTCCGGTGGTGATGAGCTTCCCACAGCTCCTGACACCTAACCAGAGCCTCTGAAAACCACTCTGCCTCTGCCTGGTGGCCAGCCTGTCCTCTAACTTCTAGCTCTGGCTGGAAAGATGGCTCCAGATGGGCTTCTCATTACTGTTTTCAACAAGGCAGGCTTGATGGTGTTCAACATTTTGCTCCTTTGAGGCCAATAATTAGGCCAAGACCAGAGGTGCAGGTCCAGCATCAGTAGGAAGGATTGAATAGTGTGTCAGTTGGCGTCCTCTCTGGCCCATACTTCTAATCTAAGTGTGTGCCATAGTCACGGTCTTGCTGCATGCGGCGTCTGCTGCTTCTCTCACCACATGGCTTGACCACTGACCTGCTGAAGCTTTCAAGGCTGCAGTACTTTGAATTCTTTTTTCTGGCACCCCGGTGCCACCCCTTCCATGTCCGATGACCTCCCGAGGCACCATGTGGAATTGAAAAAATGTTAAGTGTCCACCAGTGAAAACCTGTGACTTAAAAAGGCCTGGTTGGAACCAACTGTTTCCTTCAGTCTCAGGAACACACCAGTCCCTCCTCTAGGTCTGGCGGAATGCCTCCCTCTCATCCTCTCTCTACTCTGGCAACTTGAGTATGAGCTTATCAAAGGCTCCTAAACTTCCTCTGATGTAAATGAGCTCAGACCCCCCCAAAGGACCTTCCTTCCCTCTTTAGTTATGTCCACTCCCCTATGGAGCAATAAGACACAGCCAATTTCTCTATCACATCAGAACATCTTCTAAGTTAGTCTCACATTAGCTTTCTAAACTCTTGAAAAAATAGATCGTTTCCTCGTGAGAGCCAAAAAGTCCATTAAATGAGATTTTTCCAACATAATTTTCTTGGACCATCCAGAGAGCTTACTTTAAGTGTATTGTTATTTAACACTTGGAAGAGTTACGGATTACTGGGTGAACCTGGAAGTGAATTGTTACATAATTATTAGATTACCAAATAAATGGCAACAATAGGCAGAATTGTCACGGTCCTAGCATTTTAAATCAGAAGTATCTGATAGACCGTGAATTTGAATGGGGACACCCTGAACCTGGGCTTCTTCAAGGTTAAGGTTAATTGATCACTGTTACAACCCTGAGGGGGGAACGAAGGTCCTGCTGGCGCTAGCTCACATCACTTTAGTCCGGACCTGCTTACCCCCGAACTCTCTTTAGGGCACTGAATCCAGCACACACACCCCTTCCTGCTCTGTGACATAAAAAGACCAGTTTCAAGGTGCAGCCCTCTGAGAATGCAGTGTTGTGGACTACATCCAACATGAATTTTAGACAGTCTGGCCTAGCCCTGATGGACCAAACTCAGGAGAAGCCTTCACTTGGTTCATAGCCCCTACTGGAGCTAGAACCATTGCTTGTCAAATGTCAACTGGATGCCACCATCCAGAATTTAAGAGAAAGGATCTGACATTTTCCAATCCCTGCAACCTTTGCTTCTGTTGTTCCCATCATGAAGTCTCCACTTGCTCCACTGGTCTTTCCCTCTGAGCTATTCCGGCAGCAGCCGCTGAGATTACCTTTAACGTCATCCTCAATTAACCTGACAGGAAACAGTCCACACAAACCCCTTCTGGGACTAAGAGAAAAGAAGACACTTAGGGTGGGAAACTGAAAAGGCTTTTATATTCCTGGCTCTTCTGCAGGTAAATCTCTCAGAAAATTGCTGTTTTATTGTTTCCAGGCACTGAGCTCACATTACACCAGCCCAAGCCTGGAAGGCTCTGTCAGCCCATCCATCAGCTTTTACGGGGTGAAAACCTTTGGGAAACATGGAAACCACTCAACAAATTGAAAACATTAATGAAATGGTTCAAGTAAACACCAAATCTTCATACCTGGATGTTACCTTCCAATTTCTTCTTTCAGATAAAAGCAACATGAAACTACACTGCAATAGAAATAAACGGGAAAAAAAACCCAGAAAGGAACTGTGTTTGTGCGTGTACACACAGGACACAGAGCCAAAAGCATGGGGAATTTTCTAAAGGAAATGAAAATGAAGTTCCTGTCAACTTTTCTCAGAGAAGCCATTCTTTCCTCTCTGGAAGCTGGGCTGTATACAACCAGAAGCATTACTGTCTTTACCAAAGTAATAAGGTGTTGGATATTTCTCCATATACAAATGAGTTTTATTACTTAATTACTTATTTTTCAACTATGCAATATTTGAGTAACATTAATTGCCCAGAAAACAACACTGACAATTTAACCAAAAGACAAGAAAGGAATCTCGCTAGTTAGTTCAATCTTCTTTCAAGTTTGGAACATGTTAAGCAAATTTTATGATACCTAATAGATTATGGACTATTATTTCACTGAATTATATTAATCACTACAAGACCAAGTGATAGCATTTGCAGATTTAGCTAATTAAAGTATAAGGCACCCCATTAATTTTGTTTTTAGATAAACAATAAGTAATTTTTAGTATAATGGAAAAATAATGCATGGAATATATACTATACTTTAAAAAAGTATCTGAAATTCAATTTTAACTGGACATATTGTATTTTATTTAGCAATCCCACAAAAAGACCAGTTTTACCCAAAATGCTTCTAGCGTCTGTATGCATCAGTACCTACCAAACAACCTGGCTTGCCCTTTAGAAACCAATTGTTTCTTAACAATTGACCTAACCATTTGGATGTCATTGAAGAATATATTTAGAAAAAAGTGAGAAAGAATGAAGGTTGACTATGTTGTCCTTTTTCGTCCAGGTGTCATAGTTTGCTGCTCTATAATCGTTACTCTATTTTAATCATAATAAGGATTAGATAGGTGCTTTTTCGTAGAAGGACTCCTTGACCACAGTCAATTTCTTAATCATTCTGAAATAGAAACCTGAACACATACTGAAAAAAATAATATGAGAAACAAGAATTTTATGCTGATATTTTGAATTGACTAATTGTATCTGGAAATACTTTTTTTTTTTTTCAAAAATAAGATTTCCAAATTAGGCAAGTGATAGTGTTTCATTTAATGATAAGGAGTTGAAATTGAATTTGATTTTTAAATGCTTTTTCTCACTCTTGTGAAAGTTTTCTAAAGATTGTCTTCATTCTAAGAAATTAATATTTCTAGCTTCCCATTAAGAAGAAAAAATGTATTTTTGACTTGTAAAAGTATTATCATATTTAAAAACTATCTTCCAAAATACTTCCGAGGATATTATGTTTATTCAGTGAAACTTGTGGTAGGTAGAACTATACCACTCTTCGTTAGAGTTGATCAAATATAATTGAGTACAAAATATTCTAAAACTTACAATAAAATAGAATCCAATGATTTTGTTTTTTTGGACTTACTCTATTTACCTGTCAAAAATAGTGGCCTTCTAGCAATGATCCCTAACGCAGCAAGATGGTGGAATGGGGTGCATATATTTGCCGTTTTTTAAAGTCTCCACATTATGATGTAAATATTACTCATGGTAAAACTTCTTTGAAAATTCAATTTGAATTAATTACAGACAATATATCATTCATTCATAAAATATAAGATTAAACCATCTATAAACCTGATGTTTTATAGGTCAAAATTGGTTGAATATCTGTAATATTTCATTAGTTCAGCCAAATAGTAGTTTTTAAAACTCAGTTTATTGAGATATGTTAACGTACTATAAAATGTACTCATTTTAAGAATACAATTCAAGGAAAAATGGATACATTTGTGTAACTCCCACCATGATCAAGATATAAAACATTTCACAACCCACAAAATGTGTATGGGTCCCTTTCCAGTGAGTTTTTACTTCCCCTCCCTTCCCTAGGCAATCAATGATTTATTTTTCAATCATTATAAACTAATTTGTCATTGTTATAATTTACAAATTGAATAATAAAGTATGTTCTTTGAGTATTTAGCTCCTTTTATTCAGAATAATATGTTTGACGTTCATCCACATTGTTTTATTCATCAGTATTTTAGTATTTCATTCTTTTATTAATTGCTGAGTGGTATTGAATTGCATGAATACATCACAGTTTTTTTACCCACTAACCTATTGATAGACCTCAGGTTTGCTTTTAACTTGGGTCTGTTACAAAGCTGCTTGTGTACAACCTTTGTGCAAATACAGATTTTCAGGGTAAATACCTAGGGTAAAATCCTAGGGTAAATACCTAGGGATGGAATTGCTGGGTCATATTTAACTTCTTAAGAAACTGTCAAACTATTTTTCAAAGTGTGCCATTTCACTTTCCTATCGGTAATGTATGAGAATTACATGTGCTCTATATTCTTGCCACACTTGATAAAAACACTTAAAATTTAACCCTTCTCATGAGTGTATTGTGGCATCTCACTGTAGTTTTAGTTTGTATTTTCTGATAATTCCAGAATGTTCAGGACCTTTCGATGTGCTTACTGGTCATTCATCAGCCTTTTTTTGTAAAGAGTTTGAACACTTTTTCTAACTCTTAATTAAATTACTTGTGTTTATTATCATAACTTCTTTATATATTTCATAAAGGAGTACTTGGACAATATATGCATTGAAATGTTTTCCTCCAATCTGTAACTGGTCTTTTCACCTTTTTTTTTATTATTATACTTTAAGTTCGAGGGTACATGTGCATAACGTGCAGGTTTGTTACATATGTATACTTGTGCCATGTTGGTGTGCTGCCCCCATCAACTGGTCAGCACCCATCAGCTCGTCATTTACATCAAGTATAACTCTCAATGCAATCCCTCCCCCCTCCCCCCTCCCCATGATAGGCCCCAGTGTGTGATGTTCCCCTTCCCGTGTCTAAGTGATCTCATTGTTCAGTTCCCACCTATGCGTGAGAACATGCAGTGTTTGGTTTTCTGTTCTTGGGATAGTTTGCTGAGAATGATGGTTTCCAGCTGCATCCATGTCCCTACAAAGGACACAAACTCATCCTTTTTTATGGCTGTATAGTATTCCATGGTGTATATGTGCCACATTTTCTTAATCCAGTCTGTCACTGATGGATATTTGGGTTGATTCCAAGTCTTTGCTATTGTGAATAGTGCCGCAATAAACATACGTGTGCATGTGTCTTTATAGCAGGATGATTTATAATCCTTTGGGTATATACCCAGTAATGGGATGGCTGGGTCATATGGGACTTCCAGTTCTAGATCCTTGAGGAATCACCATACTGTTTTCCATAATGGTTGAACTAGTTTACAATCCCACCACAGTGTAAAAGTATACTGGCAAACCGGATCCAGCAGCACATCAAAAAGCTCATCCACCATGATCAAGTGGGCTTCATCCCTGGGATGCAAGGCTGGTTCAACATACGCAAATCAATAAATGTAATCCAGCATATAAACAGAACCAAAGACAAAAACCACATGATTATCTCAACAGATGCAGAAAAAGCCTTTGACAAAATTCAACAGCCCTTCATGCTAAAAACGCTCAATAAATTCGGTATTGATGGAACGTATCTTTTCACCTTTTTAAACGGTGTCTTACAAACAGCAGGAGTTCCTAATTTTGATAGAGTCTAATATATCAATTTTTCCTTTTAGGATTCATGCTTTTTTTATGTTCAAAAAAATATTTGCAGAGCATAAGTTCACAAAAATATTCTCCTTAGTTTTCCTCTAGATTTATATGGTTTTTGCTTTATTTTTAGGTCTATGATTCATTTGAATTTTTTTAATATGGTATAAAGTAAAAATTGAGGCCCATTTTTATTCCATATACATATCAAGTTCTTCTAGCTTCATTTGGTGAAAAGACTATCCTTTTCCATTAAATAACTTTTGGCCTCTTTGTTAAAGATCAATGAACCATATATGTATGGGTCTATTTCTGGACCTTTTTTATTTTGTTCCATTGATTTACAAGTTTATCATTAAGCCAATGTCACACTGTATTTTAATAACTGTTGTTCTATGCTAAGGCTTGAATTCAGATAGTAGAATTCCTACAGCTTTGTTGATTGTTTTCAATATTGTTCAGTTTTTCTAGATTATTTATTTATATTTCTATATAAACTTCACAGTGAGTTTGTCAAATCCTACTCTCTCTCCCAAAAGTAGAAAGCCTTCCAGTAGTTTAATTGGAATTATATTGAACCTGTTGGTCAATTCGTGAAGAACATCTTAGCAATATTGAATTTAGCAATCCAGGAAAATTATATATGTCTCCCTTTATTTAGGTCTTTAATGTCTCTCAGTGATGTTTTCTGCTTTTTTGTTTTTTTAAGGGTGCAGAGATTGTTTGTTAGATCTGGAAGTTACGATTATGCCTTACTTAAAAACAGCGATATGTTCTCAGAAATGCATTGTTAGGAAATTTTGTTGTTGTGTGAATATCATAGAGTGTATCTACACAAACCCAAAGAATGTAGCCCAGTACACACCTAGGTTATATGCTATTGGTTCTAGGCTACAAACCCATACAGTATGTTACTGTACTGAACACTGTAGGCCATTGTAACATGATAGTAACTATTTGTATATCTAAATGTAGAAACATATCTAAACATAGAAAAGGTACAGTAAAAATACAGTAGAAAAAAAAATGGAACATCTGCATAGGGCATTTACCATGAATAGAGCCTGCACGACTGAAAGTTGATCTGGGTGAGTCAGTGAGTGGTGAGTAAAGGTCAAGGCCTGAAACATTACAGCACATTGCTGTAGACTTTATAAACATAGCACACTTAGGCTATACTAAATTTATTTTTAAAATATTGTTGACCCTTGAACAACACAAGTTTGAACTGTGTTGGTCCACTTATATGTGATTTTTTTTCAATATATAGATCATAAAATGTTTTGGGGATTTGTGACAATTTGAAAAATCTCACAGATAAACCACATAGCCTAGAAATATATATATATATTTAATTATATATATATATACATATATATATTTAATTATATATATATAATTAAATGCCGGGCATGGTGGCTCACATCTGTAATCTCAGCACTTTGGGAGATCGAGGCAGGTGGATCACAAGGTCAGGAGCTTGAAACCAGCCTGGCCAACATGATGAAAACCTGTCTCTACTAAAAATACAAAAATTAGCCAGGTGGGGTGGTGGGTGCCTGTAATCCCAGCTACTCGGGAGGCTGAGGCAGGAGAACTGCTTGAACCCAGGAGGTGGAGGTTGCAGTGAATTGAGATCGTGCCACTGAACTCCAGCCTGGGTGACATAGCAAGACTCCATCTGGAGAAAAAAATGATAATAAAAAAAGGAATATCATGAGTACATAAAATGTATGTAGATGTTAATCTATTTTGTCATTTAGTTTCATAAAATACATACAAATCTATTATAAAATGTTAAAATTTATCAAAACTTATATACACAAACACAGACTGTATATGGCACCATTTGCAGTTGAGAGAAATGTAAAAAGCGTAAAGATGCCATATTAAATCACAACAGTGTAAAGTTAACTGTAGCACACACTGTACTATTGTAATAACTTTCTAGCTATCTCCTGTTGCTATTGCAGTAGGCTCAAGTGTTGCAAGTATCCTCTTAGAAGTCTGTGATGCTAATCATTTCTGCAGCTTTTCTTTCCAGTCAATTACATATTGCAGTAAAAAGTGAGCTCTCAAAGTTCTAACATTTCTTTTGTTGTAGTTAATGCAATATCATAAACCTTGAATAACACCATGGGACCCGTACAAAGTGCCACTAGTGATGTTGAAAGTGTTCCTAAGAAACAGACAAAAGTTACAACATTACAAGAAAAAGTCGAATTGCTTCAAATGTACCATAGGTTGCGGTCTGCAGCTTCAGTTGTCTGACAATTCAGAAAGATGATTCATCTTGTAAACAGATGATGTAAATTTATGGTATCAAAAAATATAGTACAGTACTATAAATGTATTTTCTTTTCCTCATGATTCCCTTAATAATAAAATGTTATGGCTTTATTGTAAGAATACAGTATATAATACATATAACATACAATAAATAAGTGTTAATCAATAAAGTTTCTGATCAAGCAATAGGCTCTTAGTTAAGTTTGGGGAGAATCAAAAGTTATCTGAGAATTTTCAACTACTCGAGGGTTGACACCCCTAACCCTCTTATTCAAAGGTCAACTGTAATTGTACTACAGGGTCACTGGGCAATAGGAATTTTTCAGCTCCATTATAATTGTATGGGACCACCATTGCATAAGTCATTTGTTTTTGGCCAAAACATTGTTATGCAGAGAATGACTGCATTGTATTAAATTATCACTAAGTTCATGTTTTTTTCATGTCATTGAAACTGTTGCTTTCTTAATAAATTTTTCACTTTTTTTGCTAGTAGTTAGAAATAATATTTTAAAATTGGCTCTGTGATTTCGCTAAATATGCTTATTATTTCTAGTTGCTTTTTCAAAGGTTCCTAAGGATTTTCTACATACAAAACCATGTAATCTGCTACTAAAGTCACTTTTACTTCATCCTTTCCATTGCATATTCATGCTATTTCTTTTTGTTGATGTATTGCACTGAATAGGACAATGTTAAATAGAAGTCATGAGAGACAGCATCCATGATTTGTGCCCAACTTAGGAAAGAAATAATCAATCATTAATCATTTGCTATGATGCTAATAGTAGTTTTTGTACAGGCATATTTTATTGCATTGAAAAAGTTTCTTTCTATTTCTAATTTACTTAAAAATGTTTCTCGAATAGGTGTTAAATTTTTTGCTTTTTCTGCATCTTTGATATAATCTTCTTTAGTGAATTGCATTGACTCAATGATTGATTTCTATTTACTTGTTTTTTTTGAGACAGAGCCTCTCTCTGTCGCCCAGGCTGGAGTGCATTGGTGCAATTTTGGCTCAGTGCAACCTCTGCCTCCGGGATTCAAGCGATTCTCCTGCCTCAGCCTCCCGAATAGCTGGAATGACAGGTGTGTGCCACCACGCCCTACTTAGTTTTTGCATTTTTAGTTGAGATGAGTTTTCACCATGTTAGCCAGGATGGTCTCAATCTCCTGACCTCGTGATCCACCCGCCTTGGTCTCCCAAAATGCTGGGATTATAGTCAATGATTGATTTCTAATGTTAAACCCACTTTGCTTCTGGAATAAACATTAGTTATTCAATTACAACCTCAGAATGTCTTGGGACTCACATAACATTTCCTTCTTCATACAGATCCTCATCTGGTCTGCATTGATCCTTGCCTCAAGAAATCATTCAAAATGAAGACTCACACTGTTTCTGCTATCCTGCCCTAAGAACTTTTCAGCCAAACCCATAAGCAAATTAAGTCCTAAATTAGTACATAGAAATAAATAATAAAAATAAGAACAAAGTGAATGATGATAGACTAAAATAAATTGAATAGATTAAATTGAATTTATAATTTGAAACACTCCCGTAAAGAAAATTCCAGGACCAGAGGATGTCACTAGTAAATTCCATCAAATATTTATGGAAGACCTAATAACAATGCTGTGTAAAATCTTTCAGAAAAGAGAAGAGGAAGGTTCACTTCTCAACTCTTCTCTAAGCCTAGAATTATACTATTAAGAAAATCAGACAAAGATATTACATAGAAAGAAAACTGAAAACCAAAATCCCATATGCATACAGATGCAAAAACTTCCAAATTAAATATGTAAAAATCAATTTTTATTCATATAAAAGAAAGTAAAATATGATCATGCTGTTTTTAAGGAGAACTTATATTAATACCTTGGGTATAGAAGCAGAGCAGGAGGATGTGTCAGGATGGAGTGCTGGAGAGAATTCAGCTTATAATACGGGAAAGGGAAGAAGGTCTAGAGAGACTGAGAAATGAGAGAAGTCGGCAGCTGGGAGGGAGGGAAGTATTCTAAGTAGGAAGAGTCAGAGTGGGACATAAGAAGTTGCCAGGTTTTAGGTGCAATCAGAAGGCCTTAAGTGTTTCCACATTTTTCATCAACATTGAAAAAAGAATTTTTTCTTTTTTCACCCAATTAGTTGGGTGTGGTGGCACCCGCCACCACACCCAACTAATTTTTGTGTTTTTAGTAGAGATAGGGCTTCACCATGTTGGCCAGGCTGGTCTTGACCTCCTGATCTCAGGTGACCCACCCACCTCGGCCTCCCAAAGTGCTGGGATTACAGGCATGAGCCACCACACGCAGCCGAAAAAAAAAATTTTTTAAATGAAGCTATTCTGATGTCAGAATTTTGGTTAGAAGCTTCTTACTAAAAAAAGGAAAAACTAGAAAAAGACAAACTCTTGAATACTTTATTTGAATTATCCTTGAATTACCTTGGAATTGACATTGAATATAAATTGTCTCGCTCTTTTGCTCCAAGTTATCTTTAAGATGAACAATTTTAATTTTATCAAAAGTTCACCCAGTGATCACCTCCCAAATTATCTTTAGTGAAATTGTATCATTTGTTAAGATATGCACAATAATTTAGGTAGTAATGAACATACATATCAGGGAAAGACGTCTGGCCTAGAAGGCATTAATACGGCAGGAGACAACCCCACCAGAATTAAAAGATCAGTCACAAGTGTTATTTTTACACCTCTTGCCCCAGGCCCCCAACCAGAATTCGGCCATCTCTGAAGACAGACCTGACGATTTTCAGCCCCCATTTTGGAAATTTCACCTCACAAAACTCTCAGGAACACAAACACAAAAGGAAAAAAATAGAACATGTAAGGTTTCCAGATGGTGATCCAAGGCAAAATGTATCTATTGGGAGATGTTGGTCTGACAAGATCTCAAAACTGTCAGTTGTCAGAATCTACATTAAGAAATGGTGACGGGTGTTCACATCACTGATTTTAGATCGGGACCAAACTAAAGGGGCTTCTAAGAGTCTTCCTGTTTGTTTATTGTTGATGTAATGATGCTGCTATAAGTAACGTGCTCAGCACACCTATGTAAGCTGGGTTTTAGGGTTGGACTAAAGCAGAATTGGTAAACCTATGGCACTCCTTATTGACACTACCCTTTTCCTTGCCTATGGCATGCATTGCTAATCAATCGCAATAACATTTTTTCCTGCTCTGCACAGTGTTCCAGGTAGCCACTATCAATAGATCATATTGCTGCATTTAGTATGTGTCAGACTCTCTTCTTGAACAATTTATAGGAATTAGCTCATGTAATCTTCACATCAATGCTTTTTATAGATTATTTAAACCTCACAAGGTCACAGAGCTAGTAAAAGGCGAGTCTAGGATTCAATCCCTAGCAGTCTGGCTAAAGCCCCACTGTGCTTTCAGATATGTGATCAGAGTTAGCCTGTGGGCTGTAACTACAGCTGATAGTCATCAGTGTGTTTTGCAAAATGGTTGTTAAAATGTTGAAATGCTTATGTAAAATATTGATGAAAAATAAACCTATACTGCCTTAGCCTGTCTCCTTCCTTGGGACCTCTTTTTCTAACTCTTAGCAATGAAGGGTTAATGCCTGACACGGCTGGGGGCTTTCAGAAGCTAGCTGCAGAACGAAGACTGGGCTCATTTCTGATTGGGCAGTGTTGATTTGTGCCCATGCCAAGCATCATTAAACAGGGAATTATGAATATCACCTCTAGATGTGGCCCTTTTAGATCCTGGCTCCAGGAATATACAATATCAGTATTATTTACATTGAATAAGATTTGTGTCATTTTACTGTTGTTTTGGTATTTTTAGAGATAGAGTCTTGCTGTGTTTTCTAGACTGGGGTGCAGTGGCATAATTATAGCTCACAGCGGCATCAAACTCCTGGGCTAAAGCCATCCTCCCACCTCAGCCTCCCAAGTAACTGGGACTACAGGCACGTGCCACCATGGCCCGCTAATTTTGCTTATTTTTTGTAGAGATGAGGTCTCACTATGTTGCCCAGGCTGATCTCGAACTCCTGAAGTCAAGTAATCCTCCCACCTCAGCTTCCCAAAGTGCTGAGATTACAGGTGGGAGCTACAGTGCTTGGCCCTGGTTGATTTTTGTATTTTTTTATAGAGATAGGGTCTCACCATGTTGCCCAGGCTGGTCCCAAACTACTGGACTCAAGCAATCCTTCTGCCTCTATATTAAATAGTCTTTTAAATAACATTAAATCACATTTCATACTGTAATAAATAAAATCATATTAAAATATGGAAAAATACTTGAAAGGTAAACACATGACATTACTTTTTTCTAATGAACTCTTACTGGGTTTTTCTAAACTCCTCTCTCATCATTAACCGAGGCCAATTTTCCATGGATGATATCATGCTGATATTTCTTTCCTATTCACTTCTCAAGAGTTGTAACATTAGGCCTTTCTGCTTATTTTTTTTAAGACCAACCATCTGATTCCAAATTCCTCAGTGGGATGAAATCTCGCTTTTAGGACTCTTATTTCTGGTACAGACCTCCTTGTTTAGAACAATTTCCCCATCTGCCTCTGAACTGTGTCTTGTTGCTTGTCAGAAGCCGCTGGGCATCTAAGATTTGTGAGCACCAGAGGCTCCCTGCATAGGAGCTGGTGGGTCACTGAAGGCTGGCCTAACCACAGCCCCTAGAAGGTGAGTTTTGTCCTAGGGGTAAGTATTAGAGTTCCCTCTGCTCTTGTCTATCTGCACAAACACCCAAATCTGCTTCTGTTCCAAGACTGTTTCATTTCAGACTCTGATTTTCTCTTGTATTTGAATGACCACCAGCATTTCCCCCCTTGAACTCTGACTACTGACCCATTCTTTGTCTTAATTCCTCTATTCCTCTGTCTGTTGCAGTTCCCATCACTGACACAGCTAGGCCATTACTCTATTTTTGCCAAGCCCTGTGGGGCAGAGCTGGCATTTTCTGAGCTAATTTCTTCTGAGATGTAATTGAGATACTGTAAAGCCTCCACAGAGTTCAGTTAAACTCCTCAAATGGAATCTGGGCAGACAGCTTGGTAAATTGAATTTTAGAAGAGCCAAGCTCATTTTGCCATTAAAGCAACAGTGTGATACGAAAAGGTAACGATTTAACAATAGTTAGCAAAACAACAACAAAAAATTCTATAAGAAATTGTTCTCTATTTATACCTGAAAAGAGAAATGATCTTAAATTATAGCTATTAATTAGTGTTGGCTAAAAGACAAACTTAGGAAAGAGAAACTTTAGAGTAAGAAATTGAGAACTATCTATAAGAAATTGAGAAGGTTTTAGAAGATTTGCAGTAGTTTTAGATGAGGCTATCTGGAGGAACAGTACTGATCCTGGAGATGTCTTCCAAAAGGAAAACCAGTGTCAATGGTTCTAGATCAGAAGTCAGGATTACTGTTACTCAGTAGAAGGAACAAAGTAGAAAGTAAACTCTATATCTAATGGTAACTCATACATCCTCCAGGGTGTGAATTTATTCCATTTCACCCAGAAATCTATAAAATTCTATAGATGTGTTACTTTCTATGTTTGTAAGCTTGGAAGATAATTGTAATACACATTTTAATAGAAAAAGAGAAAAAAGTGAATTTTTTTCTCTTGCTTCCAGGAAATTTGAAACATCTAACTTCTAGAAATCCTGTCTTCTATCCGTTTGTGAATACATACAAACATATATTCATTCCACCAGTGAGCAAGTATCTGATTTCTTACTGTGTGTAGACAATCTGGTCAGTTTGGGGGTAGACAGTAGAGTGTGGATCCTGCTTTTGGTAGTGTAAGCACTGGGAAAGTGGTTTACAACAGTTGGCATTTATAAAGCAGAAAAATACTTGTGAAGTCATAGCCTTCCGAATATAAGTCAGTTGTTTTATTTCAAACTTTATATTTTCATTCTTTAAGGTGATTTGTATTCATTGTCTCTACTAAGTGCATTCATATTCTTTATTTCTACTGCCTTACATATTCCAGCATAGGAAGAAAGCATTAGAGAAAAGTATTACCTTTCCACTGTCTGTGCACTTAAAAACTGCATCACTGTTCTATTTAGGGGTTCGTTAAGAAGGAATTGGCTAGGAAAATGGAGTAGTTGCTAGTAATCAGCCCTTTTGGCTTAGTTGCCTCTCATTCTTTTTTAAAAACGTGTGTGTGTGTGTGTGTGTGTGTGTGTGTGTGAAATGCCACACCTGTACGATGTGCATAAAACATAATCGTATAGCCTGATGACAAATCCTACATTTTTTCCTTTTTCCAGACAAATCGATGATCTCAGAATACCTCGTCTATGTATCTTCTTTTAATTTACATACTACTGTTGTCCTAATTCTTTATCTTTTTCTAAAAATGCTTCATCAAAAGATGATTTACATGACATAAAATGCATCCTTTTAAAGCGTACAAGTCAATGGATTTTAGTATACTCACAGCATTGTGCAAGTATCACCACAATCAAATTTTAAAACACTTCCATCACTCTGAAAAGAAATCCTTTGCTTTTCAACAGTCACTGACCTCTCCCCTTCTCCCTAGCCCCTGGGAACTGGTAATTTACTTTCTGTCTCTCCAGATTTGCAAGCAGGGAATTTCCCACTAGATTTAATCATATATTACCATATTTACCACTTACCTTGCATTCTATTACTTCCTCCGTCACTGTGCCTTTCATCACGAATCGTTTTCATTCTATTGGAAGACCACTTTTACAGTTTCCTTTAGTACCAGTCTTCTGGGATAAACTCTTTCCATTTTGTTAGTAAAAGTGTTTCTTTCACATTTATTAAGATTGTCAAGACCCCTAGAAGCTGGGTTGGAATTGGTGGGAGTGGTGACCAACTTCCGGTCTCTCTTCACTTCTAATGCCTTTCTTCAGGGCCCCACGCCTATGCACAGGATGGATTACCAGGGTCCCCACCCTTTGTGGGCCCTGGACTCCTTGGAGACTGTCAGTGCTCTCTGCTTAACCTCTCACTCCTCCCTAGGACAGAAGGGGCCCCAAATTCTGGGCTTGTCCTTTCTCTTTCCCTGGCCTGACACTTTTCTTTCTCTCTTTTTTTCTTTCTTTCTTTTTTTTTTTTTTTTTTTTTTTTTTTTTTTTTTTTTTTTTTTTTTTTGAGATGGAGTATCGCTCTGTCTCCCAGGCTGGAGTGCAGTGGCGCCATCTCAGCTCACCGCAAGCTATGCCTCCCGGGTTCACACCATTCTCCTGCCTCAGCCTCCCGGGTAGCTGGTACTACAGGCGCCCGCTACCACGCCGGGCTAATTTTTTGGTATTTTTAGTGGAGACGGGGTTTCACCGTGTTTGTCAGTATGGTCTCGATCTCCTGACCTCGTGATCCGCCAGCCTCGGCCTCCCAAAGTGCTGGGATTACAGGCGTGAGCCACTGCGCCCGGCCCATTTCTCTATTCTTAATGATCTGACGTTATGAGGCGAATAGTGTTGTTGTTTAACCTGGTTTCCTATGGATCTTTAGAGGGAAGGTTGATTGGAATGACCTAGTCTCCCCGTGACAGGGAAGAAAAGTCCCTCTCACTTGTTCCCTGCCCAGAACCCTATTTTCTCCAGAGTTAGTACTACAAAGACAACAGTTCACTATCGCCCACCTTAGTGACTTACTACAAATGGAGCAAAAGAGATTCATCTTCAACCTTGCAACTTTAAAGGGGGGAAAAAAAGATTCCCTTGAAAATCCTAGAAAAAGGCTATCTTTGGAAAAATATGTCTTTATTACAGCTTCCTAGTTTTTTGCTGGTTCATTTTCACCATATGCTCAGCTTCACAAATTTTTTTTTAAATGTTAAGCAGATTGAAAAAGGGGACAAACATAAAATAGCTGGATAACTTTGCGAGTAACCATACGGAAGTATGAAAATTCATTTATGAAGTAATCATTAAACACTTAAGCCATGAGATGATGAAAGTTAACGTTTTGGAAAGAAAAGTTATTAAAGTTTCTTTAAGAAGCAACTTGATCCCGGCAGCCAAATTAGAAACAACAGAGCAGCTGGGTGACTTGTTGACCAGAATTCCTTACGCATTCTCTGGCACCAGGAATTGAGAAGGTTTATAGTCTCAATCCTACAACTGCAAATAGACAATCGTGAGTAAAATAAACTGTGGTTGTCCAGAGTAAATGCAGGTTAGGATGATAACCACATTCTCCTTCAAAGTAAATCAGTAAATCAATCAGTAGTTAGGAATTGAAAAGCAGATATTTAATAGTCACTTAGTGATAGTTACTCCATGTTACTATAATGGCGAGAAATGGCAGTAGTGAGAAAATTGCTAAGGGAAAAAAGAAACATCTTCACTATCATCATCAAAATATTTTACCATAGCTAACGTGTTGAGCACACCTTGCTATGGCACTCTTCAGAGCTCTTGACTTACGTCTTTTAACCTTCACAACTGCCCTCTGAGGTTTGTTCACAGTTTAGAAATTTGGAACCCAGTCTAGCAATGATTGGGAGTGAAAGGTCCAATTCTCTGTACATATCTTGACCAGAAACCATGTAAAGTAAAATAATTCACTCAGGAACTAGTGTGAGTAGTTGGAGAATCAAAATTCTGCTATTGTTAGGAAACACAGATTCAATGAAATCTTCCTATCCATAAACAATTTATTTTCAATTTGGAGGCAAAAATAACACACAAAACCCCTGATAATGGGTTTAGTGATGATAAATTATAGCTAAAACTATATTAACTATTGGGGTCCTTATTTTTGCCTATATTTCTTTAAAATGGCTCTTAGTCATATTTTTCATAGATTTTCCACATTTTTAGGCATCAATATTCATAGAAATACTCTAATATGGCCATATAATCCTTGTATGGTAATTTTCAATTATCTGGTACTATATTTGCAGAACAGTAAAATTCTTATAGAAACTTCCTTAAAATAATCTCAAAGTACAAAAGATGTAATCTTCTTAGCCCTCCTTAAAATTTATTGGTAATACATTTATTCAAATGGAAGTGATAAAATCTAAAGCTATGAAAACACTTTGTAAGTGCTAGACTTTCATTTATGTGGAAGATGCATTATTATGTTTTAGGACCCATGCCTCCTTGCAGCCATCTTCCACTGGCTCACGGACAGTAAAGAGGTTTCCACCCACAGGGCAACCTATTAACAGACAGTGGCAGTCTGGAAGGCAGTGTTGAGAGGGATTTTAAGTTTGTATCTGGAGTTGATGTGCAAAACTATCACAATTGGTCAGTCATGTTTTTTATGTTCACAGAGAGTAAGTGGGTTTATGGCATGTTCTATGGGTTTGCTATCACTGTCACTCCTGATAGCACCTTTTGGGAGCTGTTATCTAAATTTTGGGCCAAGTATGAAGGGAACATATTAACATTCGAGTGTTTCCCTAAATACAAGTAGGTAGCAATGACAGCATTGTCAGGGAACTCATTTTCTTAGATGTAGGTGTAATGCTAATTCTCTGAAAAAAAGTTGTCAGATGAATAAAACGGGTTCCTAATCTCTTAAACTACATAATGGAGAAAGAATGAAATCACTGAACAAATGGGAGACGAAAGAGATAGAGGATGTGAAAGAAACTGTGAAGCCAGAATCTACTTCTACTTTGTCTTCTGTCTAACTGGAAAGGCCACAATATTCAGCTGTTATCCAAGATGTGCAAAATCTTAAAATTATTTAAGAACAACAACGACTACAACACCAAAAACCTGGCTGCCTCATTTACAGTAACATGGCCAAAAAGCAAATCTAAAAGACACTTTAGAAGAATTTTTTGTAAGCTACTGTGGAGCCTGAAAAGATTCATTCATATTCCTTTAGATTAACTCACACATGGAAAAATAGTCCAAGAAATAAGGCTTAGCGGCACAGCAAGGAAAGATGGGAGATTGTAATTTCTCGAGGGAAATTATCTATCTCTAGATATAATCTTTATTTCTTGGCAAAGAAAAACTAGCATGGTAGATTTCCCAACTTCTTTAATAAAATAAAATGCAAGCCATGTCATTTACTTACGGTGAATATTTTATTATGTCCTGGGTGCCCTGAGCCCATTAATTTTGGCTGCCCCAAGGCCATTGTTTGCCAGGAGTATTTAAACTAGCTGGAGATAATTATATGAATAGGATTGCCTGTTAAAACAGGCCTGGCTTCATGGGTGTGCAACTTTTGTAGTCATACAGAGCCCTGTACTTAGATGAACTCAGTGTATAGAAGGACTTCACTTTTGGTTTATGCGCCACTGTCACCATCCTGAAATTCTTAATAACTTTAGAAAAAAGGGTCCCTCATTTTCATTTTATATTGGGCCTTACAACTTATGTAGTTAAAATGCTAAGAATTGGGGTTGGGACATAGTGGACCTCAACACCATCAGTGAGTTGGTGAATTCCTTACAAAAGTACTTTCGTAATTCAATACAATGCAAGTAAGTATGACCCATTAAATAGAACACATTAAAACAAAGTATTACTGTACAATATGGAAGAGAAAACACTTAATACTGATGCCTGTAATAAATATTTTATGTAGACTAACCAGAATTTTACATTTTCCTCATTATTTGTTCTCTTTTCTAAAACAGCCATCAGTATTGAGCTTCATCATCTACAAACTAGCAATCACGTGTGAGTTCTTGATGTTAACTCCTCAGCCGTTCTCCTGCAGTGACTCTAGGTTTTTGAGGGTTTGCTACTTACTTATATGCTTTTTGGTTGTATTTGTCTGCTTTTGGAGCCTTTCCTTGAAACTTTAAATAGAAGAAAAAGGAGAGCTTAATATAACATTTTTAAAGGTACCTATTGCACTTCTTATATTCTTCTTGAGGGGTAGCTGAGCACTTGTAGCACACATGTACTATGTATGTGGTAGCATGTAGTATGCATGTTCATGAATGTTGCACACGTGTTGCATGCATGCAGCATGCATGTTCTGGCAAGTTACATGCATGAGGTAGAACCATGATATTCATTTGTCTGTGTGCCTACACATGAACACATAGTGTACACATAGTATGCATGTTGTATGCAAGTTGCACACACTTTGTAGAATGTGGCATGCACATATGCAGGTTGCACACATTTTGTAACATGCGGTATGCACTTTGTAGAATGTGGCATGCACATATGCAGGTTGCACACATTTTGTAACATGCGGTATGCATGTGCACATGATGCATGCATGTTATGTGCAAGTATGCATGTGAATTGCATGCAGAATACATGCTCTATGCATGTGGCATGCATGTTGTAGGGTGTAGTAGGTTTGTTGCAAGCATGCAGTAAGCATGTTGCACACGTGTAGCTTGCATGTTGAATGTAGGAAGAATGTAGTATGCATGTTAATTGCATATGATAGCATATAGTGTATGTTACAAGCATGTAGGTTGCATGTTGTGCACTTAGTGTGCATGTATCACAAATGTAGCAAACATGGTATGCACGTCTCTGCATGTATGTTGTGGCATGCAGCACGCATATTGCAAAGTGCACCTGTTGCCCCATGTAATGTGCATGCTATACACACGTTTCATGCATGTAGCTTGCATGCCTCAATATGCTGTAAGCATGTTAAAAGCATGTAGGTCCGATGTGACATGTAGTGTGCATATTGCAAGCATGTAGCTTGTAGGTTGTGGCATGCAGGACCCATATTATACATGTGCAGCATAAAGGCCACACACATACAGAAAACATGCTCTACACATGCGGCAAGCTTGTCACATACATGTACCTTGCATGTTTTATTACACAGTGTACATGTTACAAGCATGTAGTGCGCATGTTGTGGCATGCAGCATGCATGTTACAGACATGCTATAAGAATGTAGTATGCATACTGCATGCATGTGTCTTGCATGCTGTAGCATATAGCTTGCATGTTGTGGCATGCAGTGTGCATTTATTATTAATGTAGCATGAATGCTGTGCAGATGTCACAGCATGTAATATACAGCTGCAAGCATGTTACAAACATGTTGCAGTGTGTAATGTGCACGTTGCATGCATACTCCACACATGTTTCAACATGTAGCTTGCATGTGGTGCGCATGTTACTAGCATGTGGGTTGTATGTTGCATCGTGTTGCAAGCATGTAACTTGTATTTGGCATGAAGTGCACATGTACTATGTGTATAGCACGCAGACTCAATGCATGCATGATACATGCCCTACTCATGTGACACACACGTCACATGCATGTGGTTTTGCATTTTGTAGCATGCAATATGCATGTAGACTACATGCTCTACTCATATTGCACGCATGTATCTTCCATTTGTAGCATGTATTACACATGTTCCAGGCACATAGCTTGAATCCTGTGGCATGTAGCACACGTGTTGCATGCATGGCACACAGAATAGCATACATGTGCTCATCTTGCAGTGTGTAAGGTGCATGCTGCATGCATGTTTCTCACATGTTGTAGCATGTGCTATGCATATTGTATGCATGCTGTGCGCCCATTGCAGCATGTAATTTTCATGCTGCATGCATGTTTCCCGCCTGTTCTGGCATGCACACATGCTGCAAATATGTACGCAAGCTCTGCACATAATGTGCGCATATTGAAAGCATATTGTGGGCACACTATGCATGCATTATATGCTTGTGTCATGGATGTTTCACGTATACTGCACACGTGTCACATGCATGTCAGATGCATGTGGCATCAATGCTGTGCTCATTCACGTGGCATGCATGTAGCTTGCATGTTACAGGCACGCTACAAGCATACAGCATGCAGACATCACCCAAGTACCATGTGTTGTATGTTCCATGCATGTGCCACACATGTGTCATACATGTAGTCTGCATGCTGCAGAATGTAGTAAGCATGCTATAAGGCTGTAGCACGAACGCTGCACATATGTAGATTGCATGTTGTAGCATGTAGTATGCATGTTACAAAAATGCAAGGTGCGTGTTGTGGCATGTAGTGTGCATATTCTACGTGTTTAGCATGCAAGCTCCCAGCACGTATGATGCATGTTCTACACATGTGGCACACATGTAACTTGCATGCTGTGGCGTGTGGCACATATGTAGCATGTGTGGTACACATGTTGTTCATATGTGACTTGCATGCTGTGGCATGTAGTTAGCATATTCTATATGTTGTATGCATGCATTGTGAATGTTTTACAAATGTATGCTTGTGACATGAATGTTGTTTGCAAGTGGTATGCATGCATGCAGCATGCAACATGCATGTTGTATGCAGGTTGTACACATATCTGCATGTGGCATACAGGTTTTGCACATGTACACATGTAGTGTGAATGTTGTATGTTTGTAGCACACATGTTGAAAACATGCTGTACACATGTAATGTGGAAGTTTTGTGCATGTAACCTACATGTAGTATATATGCCTGACATATACATGTAGTGTACAAATGATGTGGATGGTGTACATGTAGCATGCATGCAGTATGCATGTTGTATACATGTATGCATGTTGTATGCTTGTTGTATATATGTGCCATGTTGATTTGCTGCAATCTTCAACCCATCACCTAGGTTTTAAACAATGCATGCATTAAGTATTTGTCCTAAAGCTATCTCTTCCCTTGACGCCCAACCCCTGACAGACCCCGGTGTGTGATGTTCCCTTCCCTGTGTCCATGTGTTCCCATTGTTCAACTCCCACTTATGAGTGGGAACATGCAGTGTTTGGCTTTGTGTTCCTGTGTTAGTCTGCTAACATTGATGGTTTCCAGCTTCATCCATGTCCCTGTAAAAGACATGAACTCATTCTTTTTTATGACTGCATAGTATTCCACGGTGTATATGTGCCACATTTTCTATATCCAGTCTATAATTGATGAGCATTTTGATTGGTTCCAAGTCTTTGTAAATAGTGCTACAAAAAACTTGTTTGTTTGTTTGTTTATTGAGATGGAGTCTTGCTCTGTCACCCACTCTGGAGTGCAGTGGTATGATCTCAGCTCACTGCAATCTCCACCTCCCAGGTTCAAGTGATTCTCCCGCCTCAGGCTTTCTGAGTAGCAGCTGGGATTACAGGTGTCCACCACCACTCCTGGCTAATTTTTCTATTTTTAGTACAGACAGGGTTTCTCCATGTTGACCAGGCTGGTCTTGAACTCCTGACCTCGGGTGATCCACTCACTTTGGCCTCCCAAAGTGTTGGGATTATAGGTGTGAGCCATTGCGCCCAGCTGGCAAAACCAGTTTAATTACATATATATGCATGAAAGTTCCCAAAGAATTGTGACTCAAGGAGGCACTTAGAATTGAAGGCTTATACACCATCTTAGGCTAGACAAAGGAAGAGGGATTCACTTGTGGAGTATCAGGGGAATGTGAGGGCGGGGAGGTGAGGGCAGCACGGGGAGTGAGGAGAGGAAATGTATAGTAAATAAGGGTTGTTTTAGTATGTTTGTTACACAGATAAGCATCCTGTCCAGTGCTAAGAATTGTCTCTGGAGTAGTTTTTTTGCGGGCATGAGAGGAGATACCTTTAAAAATGGAAATTCATGGCCTGCTTTTAGACAGAAAATGGGGGCACAGAGAGCTAATTGTCTTCACCTCAAAAAAATCACAATGCCAAACTGGCATGTTTTGGCGAGGCATATTCTGTTTGTCTTCATACCTTTAGTCTTCAGTTCCCCAGAAGTCAGAACTAATGCTGTGTGGCTCAAGACTCCCACCATAAACCATAGCATTAGACTGTCCGGTGGCCAAAACTTCTAGGAAAACAGACATGCCTATGAGGCAGGACATTCTAGGCAGGGGGCCTAGAGGTGATCTTCCAATTGCTGAGGCAAAGGTTAGACCTTTATTTCAGTAAGGTTCTTTACTGCATAGGTATAATGAGCACACCTCCCATTACTTGTCACTCAAATTCAAAATTATAATACAAATAATGAGCAAGTATATTTCATTTGATAATGTGCTGGAGTGAATTCGCACTGGTTCAAAAAATTAATTCTTACATTCTTAGGAATTTTGCAAGCCAGTTGTTAAACACAATTTTGTACAAAATTAAGTTATAGAAACCATTTCTAGAAATTAGATTTAAATGAGTATAATACATGCTCAAAACTCATCATGTTTTAATTATTTCACGGTTAATATACTCTTGGTCTTATTTATAGCTGCTGTATCCGTTTGGTGAAAATGTTGTAGAATAACGTGCTGCTATATGTCTCTTCCCGTCTCTGTGTTCAGTGAGGTCACATTGGTTGCATGAAATCAAACATGGTGAAAATATTTGCACCATGGAAATCAGCAAATGCTATGAATCAGGATTTAAAATAAAATATTCTTTGAATTGGAGAAACATCTCTCTGCTCATTCAACTGTGACTAGCGCAGTTAGAGTATTTTATAGGCTATGACAACATTGGAATAAATGTCTGATACTTTATTTTGAAATATAAAGTACATCTAGAGCTCTTGATTCAGAAGGAATAATTTTCTTAAAAAATTTAACTCTTCGGCCTGGGTGCAGTGGCTCACGCTGGTAATCCCAGCACTTTGGGAGGCTGAGGCGAGTGGATCACCTGAGGTCAGGAGTTCAAGACCAACATGATGAAACCCCGTCTCTACTAAAACACAAAAATTAGCTGGGTGTGGTGGTGGGCGCCTGTAATCCCAGCTACTTGGGAGGCTGAGGCAGAAGAATCACTAGAACCTGGGAGGTGGAGGTTGCTGTGAGCTGAGATCACGCCATTGCACTCCAGCCAGGGCAAGACAGCGAGACTTCATCTCAAAAAAAAAAAAAAAAAAAAAAAAGAAAAAGAAAAAAAAATTAACTTCATTCAAATCTGTTTGGTATAAGTCTGACTTTAATTTAAAATATAAATTTATACAATGGCATTTTAGTGCTTCCTCTGACATTTCCTATAAGTTGTAGAGGTTGTATAAAACACTAAAAGTAGCTTTTTGATTTATGTATAATTAAAGTGTAAAATAAAATGTGTTATTAAAATTACATTCAGATGAAAACAGTGTTCTTTTCTATTATACACAACAATTTCTAAGACTATGGATATTAGCTTTGCAATGTTGCAGCAGTTTTCAAAGCCAGAGATTCCACTCTTTGAAGAATTCTGGTAAATCTTTGATATTGATGTGGTTCAGGACATGCTACTCCAAAATATGACACCTTGACATATTGAATATTTTAAGCCAAAAGAATTCAAGAAATGGCAGGTGCAGGAAGGACTTTCTGATCTTCCTATGAAGCAGGTCATAAGACGCTCATGTGAGAGGTGCCCTTCCTATCTTCCAAGGAGATTGTCCTTATTTCCAAAGCTTCAGTGATTCCCAGATAAATATGAACAAACAGGCCTTGCTAAGGTTCCCCCACTTTACAACTCTTAGTTCATACCCATTTTTATCCTATCATATTTTCCCATGTTTCTTTATTCTTCAGCAAACATAGTTTGAAAACAATCAGGTTTAACTATTTCTTTGGGTCTTCAATTCCTTATGAAGTCTCCTGTGCCAGGTAAAACATATACTAAACGAATTTGTATGCATTTCTCTTGTTAATCTGTCTTTTGTTACAGAGATCAAGCCAGGAACCAAAAAAGGTAGGAAGAAAAAGACAGTTTTTCTCTCCTGCAATATGTTTTATTGCAATGTACAGAGGTATACTTTAATCTTGTAGTAATATACTGACAAAGTTTATTGCCTGAGTGCCAGAAAATGCAAGGTCACAAATAATTTTTGATACTCTTAAATTGTATTACTGTGCAGATGACGCAGAGAGAGGCTTTAGGGATGGAAGGAAAGACAGTCTCCATGGAGAGCCCCCTTTTCCTCCTGGGGCTGCAGCCGCCACGCTACCACTGTTGCTTCTGCTGTCACCAGTCTGGGCCCAGGTCTGGGCACAGCCCACGGATGCCCAACACCTGCCCTGTCAGTAATATTTAAAGAACTAGACAACAAAAATTTATGTTTTAATGTAAACCATATTATCATCTCTTTTGTAAATGATATTGTCACCTTTGTGATATTGCATTTGGCCATTTATATAGGTTATATTTGAATAGAGGATATCATTAGGCTGAAAAAAAGCACAGGGGGCAGTGTTAAAATAAAAAAAATTATTCAACAATTCTTGTTAAAGCATGGTAGAATTTATTCGGGACCGTCATGATAGTTATAGGGACCACTGCAATGTGGTCCTTCAGTGGGGAAGAGAGATTGGACTCAACTTCAAATATAGCAAGAACCCCCTACCCTCGATATCTGATCCCTCTCTTGCCAAACTGACTTAGTAGTGTTCTTTGCTAAAACTGGATTTTACAAGGAAGTACACTGACAGTGCTAGGAAAAGATTCAGAAAACTAACTAAAGTTTGGTCAAGCAAAGAATTGTTGTCAGCAGTAATCTGAAATTGTTTTTATTACAATATCTTGCCCTTGATTGATTTTTAGTTGTGTCCTAATCTCTTTTAGAAATATGGTCCATCTTAATTTGCATGAGTGACTTAATCTATATGAGCCTCAGAGAGGTACTTCTACAATAATTTATGTTTTATTATAAATTGCTTTGAGTGGACACAAGGTGTTTTAGGAGGTAGTATTGCTCTAATTATCAATCCTTTAAAAATAATCAGAGGCTAAATAACAAGAATTAAATCTAATTTCCTTTTGGACCCCTTTATTAGCCAAGATGGGTGTTTTCCACTTTTTAACAGAGAAGCAAATGGCTTGATGGGCTGGCATATCAATGTAAACCTCTCTCGGACATCAGTACTTCTATACTTTTCCTACAACACAGAAGAGTATTGAATCAGAAGGTGATGCGGCTGTGAATAAACTAATTTATTTATTATTATTTCTTTTTATAGATAGAGTCTTGCACTGTCCCCAGGCAGGAGTGCCATGGCATGATCTTGGCTCACTGCAACCTTCACCTCCCGGGTTCCAGCGATTCTCCTGCCTCAGTCTCCCAAGTAGCTGGGACTACAGGCGTGTGCCACCATGCCCAGGTTATTTTCGTATTTTTAGTAGAGACAGGGTTTCACCACATTGGCCAGGATGGTCTCGATCTCCTGACTTGATCTGCCCACCTCGACCTCCTAAAGTTCTGGGATTACAGGCGTGAGCCATTGTGCCAGGCCCAAAGGAACTAATTTTTAAAAATATTTACTGATTGGTTGTCCTTGAGAAGACTTAAAGCATTTCACTATTTTAAGTCAATCTCAAATTTGTCATCTGAGCGCTAAATAGAATAAAGATGCCACTGAACTTAGAGGAAAGATTATGTAACCAGGAATCCCACTTTGAGGTTTCCTTTATCTCTTCTTTTTATGATTTCTTTGGAGTCTCAGCCCTGAGTCCTGTACTACTCTCCATGGTCATAGAGCACTCTGATACTGTTTCCATCTAAAAAAGAAAACAACTCCGAGAAGGGGGTGGCCAGAGCTCTTTCTTGGACAAGGATGACTGAAGGATGATTTGAGGAAGGAAAAAAGACTTTCTCTCTATAAAAATCTTCTATTAGAGGCCATTCTTTTTTTTTTTCTTTTTTGAGGCAGGGTCTCACTCTGTAGCCCAGGCCAGTCTTGAACTCCTGGCCTCAAGCAACCCTCCTGCTTTGGCCTCCCAAAGTGCTTGGATTACAGATGTGAGCCGTTGCACCTGGCCTAGAGTCACTCTTTTGGGTTAAGATGTTCTCTCTAGAAAGCCTTTGTTAATTATAAGTAAGGATTGATACATTGACCTATTACATCAACTATGATTCCAGCAAAGATAACTTCACTATCTCAATCAGCTGTTAACTTAGAAAGCTAGACTTTTATGGTGTTAAACACACACACACACACACACACACACACACACACACACACACACGAGCAGCTTTGGGTCTTCCAATCCTATACTTAGCACATTGTAGTACAAAGAATCTCCTTAATATATTTGTATTAAGTTAATAGGCAAGTGAAGAGGAAAGGCTGTAGTGTGTTTTATGGGGAGATAGGCTCAGGTGTGTCTAGATATTAAAGTCTGGATATTAAGGTTACCAAGGGTGAAAGATTTTGATGAAAGAATGAAAACAACCATGTCCAAGATTTCCAGTTTCATTTCTCAGTTACTAATTTGAAGTCACCAAATAAACAAAGTGAAAATGGGTGAAATGTACTTTGAGTTACAATAAGTTTATCTTAATTCATTGACTTTTCAACTGCTCAGATGTCTTAAATTTTTTTTTTTTAAAGTAACTCGCTACAGTAAAGAGCCACACAAATACTCATAGCAGAGGAACAATTTCTGGATTTTATTTTTTCAGTCGGTGAGCTTTTTAAGGATTTGGGGAGGATGAGAATAAAAGAGTGACTTCTTATTTTCAGTTTTTCTATCTGGATGTGTCAAATTTCTGGTAATTTCTAACACAGCAATGGAAATTTACAAGATGCCTGAAAGAACAAATAGAACTTTCAGACCTGGAGAAATTCTAGTAATCATCACTCTGAATATATTATTATAATTAGTATTTTAAAAAAGAAAACAATCTTTCAGAAAGACAGGAAGTTTAGGAGCCAAAGCCAGAGGCCCTAATACAAATTCCCCCTCCCATCCCCCCATCCCCACCTTCTTCGTTGCCCTTTACTGAATTAGCAGGAACAGTTCAAACACGCCCACAGCCCAGGAAATAATGAGACCCAAGTGATCCAGTTAGATAGAAAAAGTAGTTTGCTTTTTGCTTGGCATCTCCCAAATTATCTTGAGTTTAAGCAAACAATAAAATAAAAAAATGTTTCAGAAGCCAATTCGGCTCCCAGGCCCCCACCAAAACTGGAACCTGGTACTTTTCGTAAGTGCGGGCCAAGAAATGGGCGGTAAGTTAAAGAGCTGGTGGCGCCTCTGAACACACCCCGGCAGGGCGAGCAGATCCTTGTCTAGGGAGACCGCTTCTCCTGGCTTTGGGGAAGGTGCCTCCTGTCCCCGCGGGTACGGAGGCTGGGTCTGCGGGACGCGGCGCCGGGCGGGTGAGAGAAAGCCCGGGCAGAAGAACACGCAGCCGGGGACTGGACTCGAGCACCGGGCGGGTGGAGAGCGTCTCCCCGGGCACCGCTGCTGTTGTCCCGGGTGCTGAAAAGCCGGGAACTTCCCGGGAAGCAGCAGCACTTTTCTCCCTGGATGGTGGGTGTGGGGGTTCCAGGCTGCGCACCTGCTAAACCCGCCTAGTTGCCCCGGGAGGGGTCCGTCGGATGTGCCCCTCCCCAGCTCCGTTCGGGGGAGAAGGATGGGGGCGGAGGCGTGGGGGTGAGCACAGCCCGGCACCGCAAGTGGGACCCCGGGGTGCCCTTCTCCGCAGCTCCCGGGCTGCCGCGCGCCGCGAACCCGGCTCCACCTGCACGCGAGGCGGGCCGGGGGCAGAGGGCGCCAGGCTGTAGCGGGAAACAGCCCGCGTCCCGGGATTGGGGGGTGGAGGAGAGAGCGAGCGGGCATGCGCAGTGGGGCGGAGGAGGTGGCGATGGCCGGGGGAGGCGGGGGGACTGCTGTTTATTTGCAGCTGGGCCAACTCGGCGGCGCAGGAGGCGGCGGAGCGCGGGGCGCTTGCGGCGGGTTCAGCTGCCGCAGCACCATGCCCGAGCTCCCCTCCGGGCAGCCGCCGCGCGCCGCCGGGGCCCCGGAAGGGGAGGATGCCAGACGCCCGGGAGAGGCCAGGGCAGCAGCGGCGGCGGCGGCGCGATGGTGCTGACCACCTCTGCCCGAGGCGGCGGCGGGGACCGCGCACCCTCCCGGCGGCAGGGCTGCGGGCTCGCGCCGGCCGGGGCCGCGGCGCTGCTGGCCGGGGCGAGCTGCCTGTGCTACGGCCGCTCCCTGCACGGCGAGTTCGTGCACGACGACGTGTGGGCGATCGTGAACAACCCCGACGTGCGGCCAGGCGCCCCGCTCCGCTGGAGCATCTTCACCAACGACTTCTGGGGCAAGGGCATGGCCGAGAACACCAGCCACAAGTCCTACCGGCCGCTCTGCGTCCTCACCTTCAAGTGAGTCTCTCACCTCGCGCTAGCCGCCGCTACCTCCTCTACCCTCCGCCCGTCCCTCGGTCCGGAAGTTGCGGAACTGACTTGGGGGCATTTCATTTTTGCCGCCCTTTCCCTCTACACCTCCCTCCTCTCCAGGATGTGCATGGCACTGTGCTCCGGGATCCAGTGCCCGGCTTATCTGGGCTCTCGGGGCGGTTCGGGAGGCGCCGGCTGGGGAGTTGGGATCGAGTTTTTCAAGTGTCTGCGCTCTCAGCGGGCTTCTCTCTCGAGGCAGGGCTGGGAGCGGGCTGGTGGAACCGCCTCCGCACCCCATCGCCTGCCGGATCGTGACCAAGTGGGACTAGCGCGGACCTAGAGGGTTCCGGAGGGGTGGCGGTGGTGGCTATGCTTCCAAGTTGAGAATTTCTCGGAGGCTGTTGGGCAGCTTTGCAGAAGGGAAGTGTATCAGCCCCTTAAGGATTTCGTTCAGATGAGGCGAGGCGGGAGCCTTGAGCTGACAGGGCTGCGTGGGTTTAGGAGAGGGAGCTGAAGACTCTCCCCAGCCCCCGCCTTGCACCCTTGGCTGCTCCCCGAGGCTCTCCAATCTGCCAGACCGCTCTGCATCTAGACTTTAGAAGGTGCAGAGAGAAGTAACGCAGAGCCTAGGCTTCTCCAGGGACCCTGGGGTCCCAGCCGAAATAGTTTTTATTTTACAACCTCGGAGTCGTGATTCAGCGTTTCTGGTGTGAATAAGTGTAAAGGGAACCGAGAATATGCCAGGTTTTTGTGGGGTGGAGTATTTTCTTTAATTTAAAAAGAAGCCTAGCTTCTGAGGAAAGAAGAGAAGCGCTCATTTGAGGGAAGTGCTATCTTACACAATCAGGAGCTTGACTCAACCCTTTATAATGTGGCTCAGCATTTAAGCTCATTTTAATGCGCCGGTCAAAACTGTTGAAATAATATTGGTGCGCTGTTATCGGCGTTTTCAGCCTTTTTCCAACGGGTGTAATAGGAACCCGTGTTTATGGTAATGATTATTTGAGACTGGGTTGGCAGCTTGAAAAGCCTGCTCTGGCTGAGAAGCTTAGGCCTCTTGACAGGTGTCTCTGATGACTTACAAAAGGAAACCATAGCAATCGGCAACAATTCATGGGCTTTTGACTTACGTCTTCCACTGAAAGTTTAATGTTTTTAAGGAGAGTGAGAAAATTACATATTTGACTTTGAAGAGAATATGTTACAGACATTTGTCCTCTTAGAAAGTTGTTCTGGTTTTCTGCTGAAAGATCACCTCGGCTAACCTCGTTCGTTATTCAGTTTCCCAGATGTTTCTTAAAATCTCCTTGGGACGAATATAAATGTTTCACTTCTAGATTGACCTGCTTTTTCATTTATTACCGTCAGGGTTTTTGGTTAATTTAAGGTGTGCAAATTCACAGCATGAGATGTGCTTGCTGTCTTTGTAACAGCCATGGAGACCATCCTGGTCACAGGTCTGAGTATTTTTCAATTAAAAAGGGCAGAGTCATATGCCTGTACCTACTTGCTGGAGAGTAGGGAAGGGTGTTTTCACTTCTTGGCTTTCTAGAAGGTTTTCTTCTTTTTTCTCTGTCTTTTCTCTTTTTTTCTTTTTTGAGATGGGATCTCACTCTGTCCTCCAGCCTGGAGTGCAGTGGCACGTTTATTCCTCACCGGAGCCTGAAACTCCTGGGCATAAGCAATTCTCCTGCCTCAGTCTCCCAAGTAGCTGGAACTACTGGCACATACATACCATGCACCCAGATATATTTTTTAATTTTTTTGTAGATATGGGATCTTCCTGTGTTGTGTAGGCCAATGTTGAACTCCTTGGCTAAGCGATCTTTAAGCCTCAGCCTCCCAATGTGCTGGGCTTGTAGGCATGAGCCACTGCACCTCACCTAAAATGTTTTATTTTTCTTCATAATGGAGACAGCAGAAGGGAGGGGTGGAGGGAGTAGACAAAGAAGTAAGACCATTGATTAAGAGGAAAATTAGCTAGGGGTTGACAGAACAAGGGCAAAGGAGAGTTGGGGGGTTTAGGAGGAAGAGAGCTGAGGGACTCTTGTGCTAATCATTGATTGTAACAAGCAGCTTGGTATCTAAGAGGCATAGCTTGCTGTATATTACATGCCACTGCCTGTGAAAGATACACTTGTTTTTTGAGAAGATTGAGTTGCAAATCTAGAGGAGCAACACAGCACTAATTGGAAAGAGATAACTGTCTCTTCAGAAAGAGAACGTTAAGTAGTCTTTCTGTGCTCACATGCGTTGATTTAAATAAGACTGGACAGCTTTCTTTATAGTCACCTAAGGTGAAACTGCGTCTTCTAGTGCGATAGCATGAAGCTGGAGGACATCCACGACTTTAGACTCACACAACTCTACAGGATGGTACAAAGAAGGACAGAAAGCCACATTTATTAACTATTCACTATGAACCAAGCATTGGCCTAGATGCTTCACATAGATTATGTCTATGATTTTCATTTTAGATAGTGAAAACACAATTCAAAGGGCCCTTTAAATCTGTGCAAACAATTTTAACTGTATCTTAAATTATGCTTGTTTGAGCAAAAACTTTGAGTTTTCAAACCCCTTTAAAAATTTTTTTTTAAAATATAATTGTACATTCCCATGCAGTTTTGAGTAATAATATAGAAATTCCTTATACTCTATCCATTTCCCCCAGTGGTAACATCCTGCATTATGATGGTATAATATTACAACCAAGAAATTGATATTGATGCAATCTACAGCATTTAGTCAGATTTCACCCGTTTTATATGTACTTCTATTTTTTTTTTATTTTACTAAGTGTGTATTTAGTTCTATGCAGCTTTATCATATGTGTAGATTTCAGAGAGTACCACCACAGTCAAGATATGGAACAGTTCTTTCCCAAGGATCCTTGGTACTTCTTTATTGCAATCATGGACACCTAATCTTTAACAACTGCCTAATCCATAATCCCCTCACCCAAATCCATAACAACCATGAATCTATTCTCCATTTTTATCATTTTGTCATTTTAATACTGTTGTATAATTGGAGTCACGTAGTATGTAACCTATTGAGATCGGCTTTTTTCACTCAGTGTGTCTCTGGATCTTCAGGCTGTTGCATGTATCCATAGTTTGTTCCTTTTTATTACTGAGTTGTATTCCATTGTATAGATACACCACAGTTTGTATAACTATTCACCTGTTGGGGACATCTGGGTTGTTTCCAACTTTTGGCTAATACAAATAAAGCTGCTATACAAATTCACACACAGGTATTTGTGTAAACATACATTTTTATTTCTCTGGGATAAATGCCCAGGAGTCCAATTGCTGGGTCATGTGATGACTGCATGTTTATATGCTTTATGTGAAGTTGCCACACTGTTTTCCAGATGTTCCTACCAGCAGTGTCTGAGTAATCCAGTTTCTGTGCATCTCCGCCAGCGCTTTGTATTGTTGCTGTTTTTTACTGTAGCCATTCTGATAGATATGTAATGATACCACACCTCTATATGTACCTCATTAATTTACCATTCCCTAATGAGTGAAGTTATTAAACATCTGATATTAAACCAAGGAGTGTGGTAAATGTGCCTTTGTATCTTTTGTCCATTTGTAGTTTTTTTTTTTTTTTTTCTAATGTTGAGTATTGAAGTTCTTTATATATTCTAGATAACATGTACTTTGTCGAGTATGTGATTGGTAAATATTTTCTCCCACTCTGTAGCTTGTCTTTTTGTTCTCCTCACAGGACCTTTCCCACTGTAGAACTCCAAACATATTTTTATTAAAACATAAGTTGATTTTTGATTCACTGAATGTATGTCACACATACTGAGAGCTAGAAATTTCCTTAAGAATAAATGCAATTTATAGATGCATAATGCTTTTTGCTATAAAGGTGCTTGCTGGTGTATAATAAATGATAAAAGTGCTTGCTTAAGTAGTAGAGCTACTAATTATATATTTTTTCAAATAAGAAATGAGCAAAAATTTGAAATGAGGAAATAGGTTACAGACCATCTACTTTTACCAGTTTTGAGGGGATGGGACAGTGGAATATGAAAGCAGCTTACCAAGATATGGTGACTTTGCACTATGTCACTTTAGCTAAGTTGAGACTAGGTTTCTTAGAATTGCCTTTGCAAGATGATCTGGGTTAGGACTGACCATAAGAAAAATTTCTGCAAGATTTGGAAGATGAAAGTGAAGTGGCTGAGATCACATTCAGAAGGTTGGCATAGGTTTTGTTGCTGCCAGGCCTCATGCGGTTTGTCACAGAAATGTTGGTGAACGTGCTGTTCATTTGCAGCAGCACCCAGGCCCTCAGCTCCTCCAGTGCTCTCCAGATCTCCTCTTTCAGCTAGTTGGAATCATGGTGCAGGTATGTATGCAGTTCTGCAGGGAAGAGTGCCATTCTTTTTGCAAGCCTCTTGCATTATTAAAGTTGGAGCCTTAAAGGCAGTGGGAAACAGACGTGTATTTTAGTTCATTCTTGTGGATTCTATTTTGCCTTTGCTTCCCCCTACTTCAAGTCCATTCACCTTCTCTTCCAGAATGGCCCTGCTGCCCTGCTGGCTTTCAACTTGGGTTATAGACACAGAAGCATCACACTTACATAGGGATCTAACCAGCCCCAGCAATTGTAAAAGGTCAGATCCGCATAGTACATCCCTTCTTCTGAATCACTCATGGTGGCTCTGCTTTTCTAGTGAAACCTTAACTGATGCAAATGACCATCTCTTTGTGTTCCTTGAAGTGAATTTAGAATTGTAATGAATTTCTGTTTCCAATCAAATCTCAGATTCAGTCTTTTCATAAGATCATGCCCAAGGGTATGCAGGAATATTTTTGGACCATAGTGGTACAGAATCAAAACATCTGTGACTCTGTAAGAGTAACATTTTTTTTTTTTTTTTGCTTCTTTATCCTTCCCTGGCCATGTCCTGTTTGTAAGCCTGAAATCAAGAGAAATGTATTAAGCTATTCTGTAGACAGTGAATTGACACAGAACCAAACTCTATGATATCCATAATACCTCCCTTGAAAAATGGTCCTGAAAGGTTTCAAATAAACTTAGCTTTTTAATTTTATACCCCACTTCTCTTGGGAAGAAGATACTGCTGAATTGTTCACAGTGCCATTCCATTCAGTAAGCAAGTGGAAGTCTGCTTCAACAAGCAAGAACTAATGATTTTTCAATGTTAAAAATGGGGAAACTCAGCAAATTAAAGAACTTTAAACTCCTGATTCTCTCCCTGTGTGTTTAGCCTATTAGATTATGTTCGCTATAATGTTTTATTTTATTAAGAGCTTCTGATGGTAATATAAACCATAAGAGTGAAAGTGGGTGGTTTAAAATGTCAGAGCTAAAAAATAGACTGTCGTAATATGTGCAGCTGTAGGAATTTGCAGCATTTTAATGTCTGATCTTGAAAGTTTTTTGCAGCAGTTTGCATCTTTTAGTTACAAATAATATGCCAACCATGAAAATAAGCACTAACTCACCTCCATGCCCACAACCTTAAAGAAATGGTGATGTTTCTTTTGGTTCTATTCCTTTTCATTTGACTTCTGTGGAATTTCATTTTGACACAGCCTGTTGCTACAAAGCTGATAAGTTTGTTTTTAAGTCTATCATAGGTGACAAGTAAAGATTCTCTAGGATATTTGACTAGATTGTCTAAGATGTTCAGTGACAGAAATACCAAGGGCAAACGTGATTGGAGGCAAGAAAAATTTTATAAAGAAAAATGAAAAACTGCCTTTGAAAATTTTATGCCACCCTAAGGTTATCTTGGAATCTCCAAGAGGAGGAGGTTGTGATTATAATCTAGTAGGATATGCTTTAGACTACAGTCTGGTAGTGTAGGAGGGATGGACAGTGAGAGGAATATATTTTTGGACTCATGAGGGTTTTTATAGGTGAGTCCCTGAATGAAGGCTTGGAAGTCACCTTCCAAAGTAGTCTATTATTACCAACCAGTGTCTTTTCTGTCTTTCTTTCGAGCTGCATTCATATTTTTCCTAACTTTGAGTATGTCATCAACTCAAAGAGGGGGGTAAGGAGGCCGGGCGCGGTGGCTCCTGCCTGTAATTCCAGCACTTTGGGAGACTGAGGTGGGTGGATCACTAGGTCAAGAGACCAAAACCATCCTGGCCAACGTGGTGAAACCCCATCTCTACTAAAAACACAAAAATTAGCTGGGTGTGGTGGCACACACCTGTAGTCCCAGCTACTTAGGAGGCTGAGACAGGAGAATTGCTTGAACCTGGGAGGCAGAGGTTGTAGTGAGCTGAGATCACACCACTGCGCTTCAGCCTGGAATCAGAGTGAGACTCTGTTAAAAAAAAAAAAAAAAAAAAAGAGGAGTAAGGAATGCCCGATCATGCCCACACAATGGCAGTGTTTCTTTCCCAAATAATAAGATATAGTCTCTGTACTATGAAGTCCTGCTTGATCTGACCCCTGGCTACCTCTTTGACACCTATTCTACCAATCTCCACCTCTTTCTCTGCACCAGCATTCCAGAACCCTTGTTCTGATCTGTGCAGGGCTTGGTGCTCACCACCTTTGGTTTCTGCTTAAATGTCACTTCATCCCAGAGGCCTTCCCTGGTGGCCAGGTGATCTAAAGTAGCAAACACTCCTCTGTGTTTTACCCTTATTTCCTTACCCTGCTTTGCCTTAGTATCCCCCTAAATGATGCTGTCTAGCATCATTTTTATTGTTGACTTTTACCTCCCCTCACTACAGTGTAAGTTCCATGAGGTTTATCTCTAGCACCTAGAACTAAGCCTGGCTTGCAAAGTAGGGACTCTATAATTACCATTGAAAGATGGAATACTATTTGTCAGTTGAAAATAAATTAATTTTTAAAGAATGAATAAATCCTTTTTGTGAATGCTCAAATGTTTCAGGTAAATACTAAGGTAAGGCTACATGATTATAATGTAGAGAAAATTTTGTTTGGTTTAGTTTTTCTCTAATTTACCTTTGTTCTTTCTCTCTCAAAGAGAAAAGAGGAGGCATACTAGGAATTTCCTCAGATATATACAGAGAATACCAGTGAGTTCTGTTTACTGAGAGATTCTGAAAGGGATGACTTTGAATTTCTATTGTAACTTGCTGGGACTGTAACTCTATGTAGAGAATGAAGATCTGTAGCACTTTTGGATCTCACTCTTCTTAGGTGGCAGATTGCAGCACAAATGGTTGGTGGATGCTTCCTGCAAAGTTCAAGGCGAGAAACAGCAGCTGTACCTTCAAAACCCAGAATTATAGGGGGTTCTCACTACACACTGATCTCAGGGTCCTAAGATTCATCTATGCCTGTGCTTTCAATGAGGAATGGCCTTGTTGGATCAAATGGAGTACAAGGACCTGGAAATATTTTATCAGAGAAACTAACATGACAGTGATTTTTTCTGATCTTCATGCTGGATTCTTGGGAGGAAGCTTCTGCTCCCTTGGAATTTCCCAAGTGAGAGGAGTTTCTTTATTATTCATGATGGACTCCTGGAATCACACCTAAGTTTATGCTAAGGAGGAGTTGACTCATGGTGGGCTCCTAGATGGTTACAGGATGAGGGCTGGCTGGAATCACACCTAAGTTTATGCTAAGGAGGAGTTGACTCATGGTGGGCTCCTAGATGGTTACAGGATGAGGGCTGGCTGTGGTGTAAAGACCAATTATGTGATTAGAGGGTTGGGACTGTGAGGCATGTGGTATCACTCCTATATCCCAACTTCCTAGGAGGGAAGAGGGACTGAAAATTGAATTGTTACGTGGTCAGTGATTCAATCAATCATGCCTACATACTGGGACCCCCAATAAAAACTCTGGACACTGAAGTTTGCTTGAACTTCACTGGTAGGTAATCATACTTTGATGTTCTGGGAGGGTGAAGCATCCTGTAGAAACAGAACATTTATGCTCAGGACCCTCCTGGACCTTGACCCATAGGTTTCTCCCTTTGATTGGTCCTGACTTGTAACCTTTATAAGAAAACTATAACCATAAGTATAGGGGTTTCTCAATTTCTATGAGTTGTTCCAATGTATGATCAAACCTGAGAGAGTTGTGGGAGGCCCTGATTATGTAGTCAGTTGGTCAGATGTACCAGTAGCCTGAGGAACTTGTGGCTGATGTCTGAAGTGTGAGGAGTTTTGTGGATGACTTTGCCCTCAACTGGGAGTCTGTGTTAATTTTGGGAAGTTGAAGTCAGAACTGCATTATACCCAAGCACTCCACCAAACACCAAACACATATTTTTTTAAAAAATGCTAAAAGTTGACAGCTCAGTTAAAACTAAAATATTTGGCCTTGGTCTGTCCTAATTTTTATTATTTGCTGGCTGTCTTTCCGAGGATTTTCTTCTGGGACTTGCTACCTTCCAGATATATTTACTGATCTTCCTGCCTTCAGTTTTCTTACCCTTTCTTTTGTGCAGTTATTACTCTAATAACTGTATTATTACTCTAGTACTAATGTAACAGTGACAATAACCTCCATTCCCATGGGGCAGCTTTCCCGTGTGGCAGATTCCTCATAGCCAGATAAGGATGTGATGCATTGAACTCAAATCAAAGCCATGAATTTTGCTTTGGCTGCAGAGTGTCAGTTTCCCCTCTGGACTATTATTTTCATTGGTGCCTGGGAACTACATCGTTTTGTACTTCAGATATATTAAGCAATGATGATTTGCTGATTTATTCCTGGTACTGAAGGGAATGCAGAAGAAGAGCAACCAAAATGATTGAGGGCCAAGGGGATTTGCCTTAGAGGAAAAGTGAGAAGAACCAGATGTTGTTATTTATTGGTTGAATGATCTAAGAAGACTATGGAAACCTCTCATAAGCATTTGAGATCTGTAATGATGGTGAGAGGTTGGGAAAAAGAAAGATGAACAGTAATAGAGGAAGACAGGAGAATGTGCTGTGTGCTTAGTACTGGGCTGTGGAAACCCATGTGGAAAGTGTTGGAGAACCCATCACTGGAGACACCAGAAATAGATAATAAAGGAGTATTTTAAATTTTTTATTTTCCCTGGTTTGTATTTCTTTGGAAAAGAATGTATATTTTGTTACTGTGAGAAATCTGTGCTTTTCTGGAAAGCTGGGCAATCCTAGCAGCCTTTCCTTAAGCTTTGAGACCTGTCTCTCACTGTTCTGAGTTATCACCTGACTTTGAACCACTTGGGTTGCTTGGGTCAGATCTCTGGGCCCTAATTTAGATCTACTGCCTTGGAATATCTTGGGATGGGATCAGAGAATCAACAATTGTAGCTACCACACCAGATGATTAAGACGCTTGAGAACCACTGGGACTCATGGGGGCCCATGTTTAATGAGGTTGAGATGCCAGAATCTCCCGGGCATAATGTAGAGAAAGGAACGCAAAGGCTCATTGAGATAGGAATGCTGGCATGCATTTATCACATGCAAACTGCACACACACCCTCTCATGCCTCCATTGTACTCCGAGCTAGGGCTAGATGACTTTCCCTTTTCTGAGGCATTGAGAATTACATTGGTGAAGGAGCACCTGCAACTTCGAGAAGCTCTTTGGTGGATCTCTTCTGTAGGCCAGGTGTGATGTAGGAGATGCTCCATTGACGTGAACTTTCTGACTTCATGGGGTGTTGGGATCCTGGAGTACCAAAGACCAAGTGGCAGAGCTTAGCTGCCAAAGACAAGGTGAATGCCTTGATCATGATGGGCCTCTGGGACACAGTGATAATCAGAATGTTTTGACCTGCTACAATCATTGTACTACAATTAATTACTACAACAATTAATCATGTTGTACCTAGGAATGGGGCAGCCCTCTAAAATTTTGCTAAAATTTATTCCAGGAAAAGCTCCAGGTTCAGGGCCAGGAATCAGGCTTGGGTCACCACATGGAGAGTCGTGATGTCTTACCCAGTTTACAGACCTATGCCAGTTCCTTGAGGTAGAGCCATTTGATTGACATGGAGTTGGGGTTCTTTTGAGGAAGACTCTAGTATATTCCCTACTGTGTGTCTCTATTTCACAAATACAGACTGTTACTGTTTTGTTTTGTTTAGTTTTGTTTTTTTCCTAAACCAGAGCTATTGTCAAAGAAGAAACTTAAGAGACAGTGATGGGATTTATCTTAAGCTCCAGGCGGTGCGAGTGAGGAGGCAGAGGGCAGCCAACAGCTCTTTCTTCTCCCTTTCTCTCCACCCCACAACCCCTTTGGTGCCAGATTGTGTGACCCTATGCCCTTTCCTGGGAAGGGATATGGCAGTGCTGCAAATTAGCTTATCTGAGAACTCATGGCCCTACCTTTCTGGGAAGTTTTACAGAAAGGCAGGGGAGTTCAGATGGAGAAGGGGCGATTTGGATTCATATTTACCAAACTCTGGAAGGTTTCCATATAGTGAGAGATGACTATTAAGATTATTTCAGAAAAAAAATTATTTTATTTCCTACTGCTTGGCTTAGTTTTAAATGAAGAATGAAGGCTACACCAAATAAAATTAGAGATTCTTAAAGTCAAAGGGAAAGGTGATCTTTTCCAACTGCAACTTAATGTAAGCTCAGTAAATTTTCATTTAGAATCTATTGTGTGCTGACTGAGATGGATACAATAACAAAAAGAAATTGGTTTCCTATAGTGTATGACAAATGTTTGAGGAATATAGTTAATGAGTTTTTTTTTTAAAAAGTTGGTTAAGTACTTTCATAGGGGTACATTCAGGGTAATATAGATCCTGAGATGTTCTTTTTAGATGGTATTTCTTGTGAGTTGTCATTATACTTCTTTGTGGACATTTCTGGTTATCCAAGCACCTGATATAATTTTAAATGTTTAAATGTGTACTAGCTTCAGTGTTACTTCCTACTTTGAGCTGAAGCCTGCCTCTCAGTACTTTGCATATAAAAAGTTGAAAATTGAAATGCTAAAGGGTCAGGCTGATCTTAGAGTGAGTGAAGTGAGCTGGATGTGAGGTTATGTTGTAATACTTTGCATTTTAGGCACATGGGAATATTCTCCTCTTCCAGAAATATGCTTTCTTCCATTTTTCTTCAAGGAGTCATTTTGACTGTCTTATTGCCCATGCGTGATAGTCATGTAGGCTCAAGAAATATTTCACTTTCATCTTTACTGTACAAAAAAATTGTGCGTGTAATGATAAATGAATGCCTTCGGGTTAGAAATATGATAGGAATTGGTACAGACTACGGCAAATTGTGCACCCTTGTCCTCTCGAGATGGGCACACAGATATTTCCATGCAACCATGTAGGCCCAGAGTTGTCAGGTCTTCTAATATTTCAAGATAAGCTGGAAATTTTTATATGAAGCCACCTGTTTTTAAAACCCTGGTATGTAAAAAAGAGGTATGAAGGTAAAACAGAACAACCTGCAGGCTAAACCTAGCCTTTGTGAAGCCAGTTTGCAACATCTTTACTGGATTGTAGTTTCCCCTTAGGGAGCTACTTAGAATAAGTGCATTCCTTTAGTATTGCTTTTCATTCATTCATGTTTATTCATTCATCCAAATGCTTAATGTGTGATAATCATGAATGAGGCATTGTGCTAGACACTGTGGATATAGCCATAAATATGGCAAATATCTTTTCTCCTGGAGAATTTGGCATCATTTCTGTCATCTTTCTCTAGGCTGAGCATCTTCCATCTCCTCAAAGCTACATTCAAGAGTCATCATTTCTGAGGGTCTTCCCTACCCCCTTAGCATCCCGAAGTTCTCCTGTGAAGGTGCTTTGTGTTTACGAAGCACTCTGATGGTCTGCTGCCCCACATTGGACCACCTATGTTGCCTCTCCCATCCTCAGGTAGAATACCTCCCTCTTCCCCATCTCTGCACCTGGTAAGTTCTTCCACTGCCAGAATTCTTTAACATTGAATTAGCTGTTTAATTACCTTGCCTGCCCCTACTCTGCTATTAACTCTTTGGGAACAAATGCCACATCTTACTTCTCTTTGTATCTCTGGGCCCTGAATCGTATCTGACATGTAGTAGGTACTTAATAAATACCTAATTGTGTGAATTGAAATGAAAAATTATTTGACTTGTGCAGTTCCCTGTCTGTCTGCTTTGGTCTGTTTTGATAACCGACACACGTTAACTCTGTGTTGAAGGCAAATAAAAGCCCCAGAGCAGTAACCTATGTACAGTTTAATCTAGATTGCAAGTATTTTGTTCTTTCATATCCCCATGTGAGCCTTTACTCTTACCACTGTTCTGTCTAATCCTGTTAGAATTAGTTAACAATTCAGCCATTTAAACTCTTTGTGAATGTCAGTTAGTTCTTCTGGTACATTAACTTTCCTTTCCAGATAAAGGCATTTTGTATTTTGATAAGTATACACTGTATAGTTTCATTGAAACTTTGATAAAAATATTGGAAAATACGGAGGTAATATCAGAACCCTGTGACATACACTGGAGATCTTAGTCCAAGGAGACATTGATTTATTATTCACTGCTCTTGGTGTTTGCTACAAATCTATCTTAGGCTATCTTGTTTGCAGGGAGATTTTGAGAGATTTTGATAAATGCCTTTGTTAAAATAAAGATGTGATGCATCCATCACATCGCCTTTTCTATTAAATTATGAGGCTAATCAGTGAACCCCCTTTTTGTGAACCCATATTATCTCCCAGAATCAGAGATTCTTTTCTCTGTGATCACATGTAGGATATGCTAGAAGCTTTTGTTAGCATTTTATCTCAAGCTCACTTGTCTGTAATTTGGAGAATTCACTCTCCATCTTTTTAGATATTTTAAATATACTCCTAACTCCAGATTCAGGATGATTTCTTAAAGCTTAGATTCACCAATGTTAGATTCCAGGTAAGGGACTTTCATACCGTTATATCATTACTGCGGGGGCTCCTCATTCAGCAATTTATTTTATATTTTGGGATCTAATTGAATTCACTTCAAACACCAGGCATTCTAGTGTGTACCTTTTTAAGCTTCTGATGCATGAACCATACCTTGTGCAAGTGTGTTTTTTCTATTATCCCACAGATGCAATGGGGTACATTAGGTCCTGTTATTAAATTTAAGCCAACCTTCAGAAGTCTCTCTCTTCTGCATGTCTGTCTCACAGAAGTATTTTTTAAGATTTTGACTAAGTTCAAGAAATAACATGCATAACACCTCGACATTTTCAGATATGATGCATATGAACTACATAGGTGACTCATGCCTACCATTTTATACTGTTTTTGGAAGGAGAAAGGAATATATGTTAAATACTCTGATAAGAGTATGGTAATATAATAATAATGCCATCTTTCATGATGCTTTTTATTTTTCAAATGGTTGAATAATAAATACTTTGCAAAAATAAGCCTTTTGTTCTTTTTTATTATTTGTAATCCAAATTTATTATCTAAACTTTAGGATCCATGGGAATAGTCAAATTTTTCAAGGATTTGGCTTGTTAGATACCTTGCTTTTCTCACTATTGCCATTTTTATAATTCAAACTGTGAGATGCATTCTTGTACATTCACTCTTCCATCTTTTCTATGTATATGTACATATATATGTATTTATATATATTTACATATATACTTTATATATATTTTGTATTTTATATGAACTTTTCTGGTTACTTCCTTATGGAAAATTCCTGGAAGTGGAATTTTCAGGCAAAAGTGCATGCCTTTTTAAAGCCTCCAATGCATGTCGCCAACCAAGAGACCTTCCAACTTGGACACCTACCAGTCAGATGTCAGATTGCCTGTTTTCTGTCATCCTTGTCACTGGTATGAATGAATTTTAAATGAATGGCTTAGTCGGTCTGGAAAGCTCAGCCTGATGAAGTAGAACTCAGTGTAAAATCAGTCTCAGAGGGATGGGCTGTTAGGGAACTGCATCCAAGTTCTCCAGGGACCTGAACTTGGTCTTACTCTTCCTTAACAATTCTCCCATCCCAAGTCTTCTGACTTCAGGCAGCTCTGCCACCTCATGTGTGTTTCTATCCAGGAATGTCATGCTGGTCTCCCTGCTTTAGTTGGACCTGTGAGTTCTCTAGTCCACTGCCTTTTCCTTTTTCCTTCTGGATGGGCAAATTGCCCACCAGGCTTCTGTATTGAGGATGCTGGGGTGTGTGCAGACTAATGAGGCTGCCAACACACAGCTGAGTCAAATCTTGCATCAGAGCCCTGGAGTTGGATCCAATACAACAATTGAGTTTTCTAGGCTTAGTTAAGACTCTGATTACTTCAGTGGGAGTGAAAATGGAGTTTATTAGTAACTATGACATTTGCATTCATATGTCCAAATAAATCTTGAGATGTTTAAAATTCTGTAGGTTAAAGCTGTGCATGAATTACGTCAATTATTTAGAATATATGTATGTCATCTCTAAAGCTTACTTTTTCATTCGTAGTTGTTTTGGCAAAGAGGAGCTGTTTCTATAAGAGAAGCAGATTAAAGGCCTGAGAATTGAAGACTTAGGATTATTGTTTTGTTAAAATGGACTAGAATACAGACAACTGTAGGCAGTACCACTTAGGGCATCAGTGCTCCCTGGAAAGAATCATCTTGTGCAAGTGTACTTTTTCTGTAACCCCATAGAATCAATTGGGTTTATTATGTCGTGTTATTAAATTTAAGGCAACCTTCAGAAGTCTCTCTATTCTGCATTTCTGTCTCATGAAAGTATTTTTTTAAGATGTTGAACAATTGGTTTTCCTTCCCTTTGTGGTTCTCTTTTAGTTTCTTTGTCATAGTCTTAGAAATAAGGTACTGAGATCTGTGGGAATTTATGTTAAAAACAAATATTTGATACACATTCTAGAACATGATGCTTTTGCTCATCTTTTCATTTCAGTTGCAGCTGATAATAGCATGTAGGTTCCCTAAAGCTTCCTTTGTGGGGTGATAATTAGGTGATGCTTGTATAATCTAGAAACCTGGTTCCTGGTGGCACCATGGGTGAGAGAACACATTCATTTGTCCCAACTGTGGGACCAATGCCTCATTTGTCCCAACTGTGACTACAATCGTAGTTTCATGGTTTCTGTTCATCTCTGGTATATGTGGCTCTGACCCACCCCGCTTGGAACTTCCCTTTCAACACTCAGTTGCTTGGGAAGAGCCAGCAATGAAAACAAGAATATTAAGGGGGCGTATTCGCATTAGCCATGGAGTGATGGAAAAACAGGCTCAGCACCTGTTTGCTTGCCTTCTCAGTGAGGTCAAAGTTCCCTGAAATAATATTGTATTGTATATGCATGGATTTCTGCACATGGGACAATTCTGAAGTAGGAAAAATGTGATACATACCCAAAGATAAAAAATAACCCAACATTGGGTATCATTTAAAAATCATTCATCTAATAGCTTATCTTTTTAAATGGTGGATTCCATCTGTTTTCCTGTGTTTATGTTGAGTTTGTAGCTAATGCAGTTTTTTCTTTTTTCTTTTTTTTATAGGCTAAACATATTTTTGACTGGTATGAACCCATTCTACTTTCATGCAGTAAATGTAATTTTGCACTGCTTAGTGACTCTTGTGCTGATGTACACCTGTGATAAAACTGTCTTCAAAAATCGTGGACTTGCTTTTGTAACGGCATTGCTTTTCGCTGTGCATCCTATTCATACTGAGGCGGTAAGTGTAATTGGATCTCAGTGAAATAATGAATATGAGTATGTGTGTGTATGTATATGTGTATACACACACATATATATACATGTAAATATGTGTGTATATGTAGATATGTGTGTATATAGATATATACATGTAAACTAAGCTGATCTTTTTTCCCTTTCAAAACCACGTGAATTCATTCTACTAAAGTGTTTGTCTTCATATATAAATCATTTTGTTTGACAACTTTTCCTTTTGAATGTTCAAAATGGTTTTATTGCACCTCTTGGATTTAACTGCTTTTCTAAATAACTGCTGTTATTATTACAGGTAGTAATGAATGGCCACAGTTTGTTCAGTTTTGTATTTGCAGATAATTTAAGTCCTAATGTGTTTTAAGCAGCAAGGGCCATTTGAGACACTTAGCGTGCTGAGTCATTGTTCCTGCTCCACATTTATATTTTATCTTTTCTCACCCTGCTTTATTTTATAATGTTTATTATGCAGAACTGTAAGTGCTGGGGAAGTACTATAAAAAGTTAGACTGACATTCTTCAACTTAGAAAGACAGACTTAGGAACCTTATGTATTGTTTCCCAAGTTACTTAATAGGAAGGGCAGTTATTGCGTGGGTGATGAAAAATTTACTTTAAAAGGATTGGCTGGGTGTGGTGGCTTATGCCTGTAATCTCAGCACTTTGGGAGACTGAGGCGGGAAGATCACTTGAGGTCAGGAGTTCAAGACCAGCCTAGCCAACATGGTGAAACCCCATCTCTACTAAAATTACGAAAACCTTTAGCCAGGCGCCGAGGCGGGCGCCTGTAATTCCAGCTACTTGGGAGACTGAGGCAGGAGAATTGCTTGAACCTGGGAGGTGGAGGTTGCAGTGAGCCAAGATTGTACCACTGCACTCCCGCCTGGGCAACAGAGTGAGACTCCGTCTCAAAAAAAAAAAAAGTGTTGATAGCTATGGCCCTCTTTAAAATATTTATTTAATCATTCCATGAATCAGATGGTATTTTAAAGCTACTTTGTTTCCCAGCTCGGTGAACACAGCTGGTTTGTTTTATGTGCATGGCCAGGGGTAGATGAAAAGTTGATAAGAGGTCCATGGGCACCACAGTTTTACAAGACTGTTTTCCAGAGCCTCAGCTTGCATCTCTCTGGACGCTTCCCTGAAGCTGATCTGCCTGAGAACACACCTGCAGTAAAGATGTCATGGTGGTTCCCTTCTCTGTCCTCTGAATTCAGAAGTGACATAGTTGTCATGGAGATGCACAATAATATGTTTATTTAAATTGACACAGAAGTCTGATTTAACCAGTTGGTTTGATGAGGAAGACTGGTTTGCCAGTTAGGCTATATGATGGGCATTTTCCACCAACAAAATTCTAAATCTGTAAGCTCAAAGTTTTGACAAAAATATATGTTGACTGGGTGATGAAGAAAGATCACTTTATTTAAAAAGCTACATTGTGAAAGGTCATTTTCCCAACTCTTTGTGAGTATTTTAGACTGAGCAAGGTGACTTTAAGTGGGCGAGTATGAGGCATAAGTCATAGTCCTTTGCCGAGTTTCAGTAAAGCCGTTCTGCTTTACTTAAAAGAAATTGTGACAGTAAATGACTGTAATGATAGGTAACTCTAATGATGGCCATGTTTAAATTCTTTGCTTTTGACCAAATGAAAGGAGGACCTGATTACATTGTCAGCTGCTAGATCATTAAAAATTATGTAAGGTGATAGATCATTATGTGATATTTGCCAATACCTTGGAGTTCAAAGAATAAAGTCATTGCTGTAACAGGTCTACTTCCATTTTCACTTATTTATGTGAGCAGCCTATGAAGATGAAAGCTAGGAATAGCTGGTATTAATGCTGCCTGCTGTCATAGTCTAACACAAGGTAAGATTCAGCCATGGACAACTGAACTTACTGAAAAGAAATCTGCTATACCTAGGTTATTAAGAGGTGATTTTTTATATTTATTAATTATTTATCATTTTATGCTTTATTTATGATATATCAAACATCTGTGAATTAGCAATAATTGGAATAGTAATACAAAAATTTAAATTTTAACACTTAGAGGCTTATGGTCAAAAGAAATGTAAAATATAGATTTAATTGTATATATTTTTATTGTAGGGAGAAGGATGATAAATACAATATTTTTAAGCATAACTATGTAATTTACAAAAATGGTGAGGGGGAAATACAATGAAAGCATGAGTTCAAGGAGAAAGGATATGAAGTGTCTACCAATTAAAGAAGAACCTATTCATGTTTGGATAAATGGAAGATGAAGAGCTTCAAGTTGCTATAGTGTTCAGATTCCATTTGGTAGATTTAATACAGGAACATTATGGCCTCATTTTGAAATGTCAATATCTACAATGCATAGGCAGTTAGATCCTTTCAAGTATTTCAAATTATGATGAAAAAGTTTTGATATGAATTGAAAAAAATAAGAGAGATACTTAAGTTTTTAATGTTCTTTTTGGATAGAATATGAAGAAAAATAATCAAAGACTACTACTAACTAGACGTATAGAATATATGATGCTGGGCCAATGGCATGTTATAGTATAAAACCATAGGCAGTATTTTATTTCTGACAAATAATTCTTCATATACAATTGGAAATCTGTGCTTAGAGCATATTGGGGACAACTACTGCATGAAAGAACAAATGAGTAGGGCAATAACAGTTTCAATTCAGAGGTATCAGAGAGAGGGAGAGCATAAAACACAGGCAGCCTTTGGCAGTTTGATCAGGAACTGGTTAAGGTTGGTTCCCAAGAAAAGAGGAAAATCCTATTAGCAAAATTACCTTCCAAAAAAAAAATAGTTACAACAAGCTTTTGTACTAATCGAAAAAAATCCATAGTAACAATGAAAGGGACAGAGGAGTCTAAGAGCTGGGTATTTGTTTAGGGAAGGATGTTAGGGAGGATGCTTACATTCATAAGGTTATGAGGGAAGTGTAAGAAGGAGGCAGAGAAATTTAGCCTACAAAACAGTTTACATGACAAAGTAAAATCGGGGAACTTATTATTTAGTCATAGATTGCAATTCAAGTTTCTAAGTAGGAGGAGGACAGAGAAATAGAAAAAGAGATGTACTTTCCAGAAGATATAGAGATAAATCATTAATATTATTATTTGAGACAGGGTCTCACCCTGTTGCCCAGACTGGGGTGCATTGGCATGTTCATAGCTTGCTGCAGCCCCCGTCTCCTTGGCTCAAGCAATCCTCCCACCTCAGCCTCCCCAGTAGCTGGGACCACAGGTGCTCACCACTATGCCGGGCTTCTTTTTTCTTTCTTTTTTTTTAAGTAGAGACAAGGTCTTGCTACGTTGCTGAGGCTGGTCTTGAATTCCTGAACTCAAGCAATCCTCCTGCCTTAGTCTCCCAAAGTGCTGAGATTACAGGTGTGAGCTACGACACCTGGCCCTGGTGAATTATTTTTTTGAAAAAGACCTTGGCTTTGTGGGAGAGGGAGTTACTGGGAATTATCTCCTCTTTATTAAAGAAGAACAAAAATTGGATCATAAACTATCTCAGGAAGGATGGAAATTTTAAATTTTTTAGGTGGGGTTTAATTTGAACACACTGATATGATTAAGCATTTGCTTTATTAATTATGTAATCAACAAATAGTTAATGAATACAGTGTCTGCAAAGGATTGGTTCCAGGACCGCCAAAGACACCAAAATCTGAGGATGCTCAAGTCCCTTATATAAAATGCTATAGTATTTGCATATAATTTACACACATCATCCTGTATACTTTAAATCATCTCTACATTCCTTATAATACTCATAATTTGCAAATAGTTGTTAGACTATGTTGGTTTTTATTTGTATTATATTTATTGTTGTACTTTTATTACTTACTTACTGAATTTTTTTTTGATCATCAATTGGTTGAATCCAGGGATATAGAACCTTTGGATATGGAGGGCTGACTATACTTGCTTGGTGTAAGGCATTCCACCAGGGGAATATGTGAGTGAATAGCAGGGTCCCTAGCCACAATTTTACAAGCTCATTGAAAAGCCAAAGAGCATACATAAAAACAGATGCAAGATAAAGCAATATGTTGTAACAAAACAAGAGCCCTAGCAGAGAGCAAAATTATTTTTAATTTAAGTAAATAGGGACAAATTCATTTATTTACTCAATTTATTCAATCTTTCAATAAATATTTAAGTGGCTATAATACAGTGACTATAATAGAGTCACTCAGTGCAGGGGTATAGCAATAAATAAGTCAGACCCAGAGCTTTCCTCACTTAAGCCTTTGAGATTATTGGAATAATTTCCTGACCGTATATTTTTTAGGAAATTTATGTTTTTATGAATCCTGAATCATGAGAAAAGTCAGTAGAGACACTGGGAAAATGGAGGAAGTTATTTTAATTCTTCTATGATAGTTAAAACTTAATCATTGTAGAGACGTTACAGATTTACAGAAATGTACTTAGGTCAAGTTGAGAGCAAGTGCAGGAAACGCTGATACATGGAGTTGAAGGTTAAGTTCAACATTTCAACAAGAATTGGGATAGGAAGACTTAAGAGAAAATTAGTTATGATCTAATCAGTCTGTCTGGTTTGTAGCTGTTGCTGTGTGTTAATTGTGTGTTCCTGGCCCTGTCTGACATTAATGGAACTCATTCTTGCAGATAAAATAAATATCAATAGCCTTATACATATAGTATACTTCATACAAATCTTATTGGTGGTATTCCAAAAGGCAAGTTTCTACAGCAAATTAACACCTAATTTGAAAAATCTGCCTGTGATTGTGTTAACCTTGCTAGAGGACCTGCTGTTACATCATTTGAATTCTCTCCAATTATGTTCACTGATGTTTGTCCCTCCAGTGTTTGAATATGTGTTAGAGGCTGCAGTTCCTAGGTAACAGCCACCATGTTGGTAACGGAAACCTGTAGTTTGAGGCTAAAATACATGCTGGCCATTTGCATATATTTTTCACTAACCATGAACTGACCGATTGCTTTTGTACTTTCCAGAACCCTAGAAAGACATTGTCATAAGATCAGCTGGCTCCAGTTTAATGTTCCATCTTTGCTTCCCATTGCCCCTCCTCACTTCTTTATTTACTCCATGCTCTTCATCACCTCAGGTCTCCCCTTCCAGAACCACTCCGTATATCTCCAGACCTCTCTTTCTCTGCCGTTCTTGTATCCTCCACCTGCAAAGCATTTTTATTCCTTCCCAGGCCTAGGCTGCGCATTTCCTCACCTTGAGCTTCCTGAAATCTCCCTTGTTTATGTTTAAGTCACAGTTTACATGGCCAGACCTGTGAAGCCTTCCTAGATCCTACAGTAAAAATTAATCTCTTCAGTCTTCTCCTGGTAATGGTTTCTCCTCTTATGATGCATGCAGTTTCCTTGTGTGCCATTTAATATCCTCTTTTGACTCCCCACCAGATGTTAAACTCCTTGAGGCTGATTGTATGTTTCCAACTGGCACAGTATATAGCCAAGAGGAGGCACTTGGAAAATGTTTGTTGACTGGAATTAAACATACGCTTACTGAACATGACAATATTGACTAATTGAATCACAATGAATGGCTGGTCTAGATATACAGTAGTTAATGACTATTATAGCACCCATTTTTAGATATCTAGCCTTTTGCCCCAAATACCTCAGTTCCACAGGGGTATAGAATACATGTTTAGTGGTTTGGACTGGCAAGAGAGCCTATCAATGTTACACCAATATTTCAACACCCTCTTTGAGCTTCTCCTGCTAGGGACACTACATTCTTTATATCTGGGCACATCCAGCTGGCACAGTCTGCTGTCGCCTCTTCCAAACTGGCTGCAATGCAAGAAGCCGGGCTGCAGGACGCCTTTAGCACATTAGTTAAGCTTGCTTAGCTTGTGATTGCCTCATTCCAACTTGCTACACCCAGTAACAGCTTGCAAGTCTTGCTGTTGGCTACATCAGTTGTGCTGTGATGAGCGCCCTTCTCGGTCCAGATTCTTAGGTTTATCTCAAGACTGTTGCTGGTGAGCTGGGCTCTCTGTTTAACCTTCAGGAGGATTTGCAAGTGATGCTGAGCTAAAAGCTCAAGGAGGTGGTAGTGTAGTCTGAGCAGATCTGGGTTTACAGGTGACTCATATACACTTCTGCTTTACAGACTGAGAGTCTGAGCTGAGCCTTGACATTGTGGTGACACCACACTGTCACTGCATTCGTCTCTTGAGTCATGCAGTCTTCCTGATTTGGTACTCAAGTTCCTTTTAGATTAACAAATCAATGAACAGCATGTGATGCAAGCAGCCACGTCAGGTAATAGCTTTCAGCTCTGTATTGCCAATGGTATTCTTTGGCCATGTCCAGGTTTCTCTTAATGTAAGTAGGACTGGAATTTTTCTCAGTATGTGACTTGCTGTCTATCCATCTGCATGTGTATAATTGAGTTATGTTTTACGCAGATTTTAACTAACAGATGCATTAGATTATCTAATAAAGTTTGCAATTAAGATACCGTACATGTAAACCTTAAAGTAAAAACATGATTTTCATAAGCCACACACGAAAACCTATCTCAGTATCAAGAGTTCCACCCCCTTTCTCTGAAAAAAAAAAAAAAAGGGCCGGGGGCGGGAGAGAAAGAAGTGCACCAGCATTTATCCAGCAGGCCCTTTGTGTATATATCATCTCATGAATTACAACCACCCTGAGAGAGCGGGTGTTACACGCATTTTAAACAGAACAAAACCAAATCTCAGATGACAAGAGCAGTCTACATTCAGACCTTGAATGATTTACCTCCATACTTATTTTGTTTTTAAGTTTTTGAGACAGGGTCTTGCTCCGCACCCAGGCTGGGGTGCAGTGGTGTGATCTCGGCTCACTGCAGCCTCTACCTCCTGGGCTCAAGCAGTCCACCCACCTCAGCCTCCCGAGTAGCTGGGACCACAGGTGCACACCCGGCTAGTCGTTTGTATTTTTGGTAGAGACAGGGTTTCTCCATGTTGCCCAGGTTGGTCTTGAACTCCTGAGCTCAACGGATCTGTCCACTTCGGTCTCCCAAAGTACTGGCATGACAGGCGTGGCATGAGCCACCGTGTCCGGCCACCTCCATGCTTGTTTACTGCCTCTCCTTCATGGCTGCAAAGCGTGCTCATTGCATAAGGATGCTGACAGGTATATTTCCCAGAAAACTGTTTCCTACTATTAATTGTTGATTGATTATTTAACACACCATAGATCTTGGGTCTTCCGTGATGTGGGTGATACTGTTCCTGTGACTGAAATGTCAATCCTTTTGAAATGTTCCTCATGATTCACCTCTTATGGTACCTGTTCTTTGGAGCATCTTTAAAAATCTATATCCCATTTTTCTCTTGACTCTTTTATTTCTTGGATTTAAAAAAAAAGAGAGAAAAATGCATAGATATCTTATGTAGCAAAATAGTGTGAAAATTTGTAGAGTCATCTGTTACCCACCCCTCTTCCATTTCAGTCTTTTTCTGGAGTAATGCATTTTTTGAAATAATTTCAAACTTAAAAAATATGGAGAATAACTGTACACTCCCTGTCCAGATTCATAAATTTTCCACATTTTCCCACATTTGTTTTATCACCTTCCTCTCTTTCTCTCTCAATATATAAAAATGTTATTTATTTTCTGAAGCATTTGACAGCAGGTTGAACAATTCATACCCCTTTATACTTTAATAATTTAGTTGTATATTTTCTCTAGTCTTCATTAGTCTCCTTTAGTTTGAAACAGTCTTCATTGTCTTTCTGTAATATAATTTATAGATTATAATATAATTTAGAATTTATATTAGAACATGTAAAATAACAAATGTTATTAACATGTTGTATTGCAATATATGGTTATAATATATTCTATAACTGTAATATAAATAAGTAATACTTAATGTTATCAATTTATAACATATATACTACATATAATATAGATATAGCATATTATATTAAAAATACATGATATATAAATACTGTATGATATGTAGTTATGTGCAAATGAAGAATGAATAATGTGTAAGTAATATATAAAATATATGCATATTATATGGGTAATGCATTATACATATAATATATAAAAATATATACAATATTATACTTGATTAGATTATAATGGGTTATAATTATGAATCATGGTGTAATGTAAATTAGAATAAAGTAATATGCAATAAAATGTAATGTTACAAAATATTGCTACACGTAAAATTTATAATTTGTTACTGTAATATATATTTATTTGTATTTTTATCAAATGTTCCTCATCTTGAGTTTCATGTTTTCTCGTGATTCTATTCAGGTTATATGTCCCTTCTAGAATACTGCATAAATGATGGTTATGATGGTTCCTTCAGGAATGGTGATTTTAATTGTATTCCACAGTTAAGACATAGTGCAATATAATGCATTTTTTCCATAGTGCTCTTTTTAAATATTTTCATCTAATAATTAGTAAATAGACACTTTGAAGTTCTGCTAATACTTTGCACCTCAAAAACTTTCATGCCCTAGGTTTAGCATCCACTGATGTTTTTGATGTTTCTTGCTTGCTCCAGTCTTCACTCTTCTGGCAGCAAAATGGTTATTTTCCAACTCCACTGCTCCCTTCACATTCATTAACTGGTTTTTTAATGAAGGAAGAGGTCTCCTTTCTTTCCCATTCACTTGCTTGCTGTATGTATGTAGGTACATTTATATGTATCCATTCATTCATTTATATATATACAATTACGCATTGCTTAACAATGGGGACATGTTCTGAGAATGAGTTGTTAGGTGATTTTGTCATTGTGCAAACATCATAGAGTATACTTACACAAACCTAGATGGTATGGCCTATTGCTCTTAGGCTACTGTACTGAATACTGTAGGCAACTGTAACACAATGGTAAGTATTTGTGTATCTCAACATATCAGACATAGAAAAGGTACGATAGAAATATGGTATTATAATCTTGTGGGACCACCATCATATATGTGGCTTGTTGTTGACCTGAATGTCATTATTCAATGCATAGCTGTATTTATTATTAGTATGGACTCATGGATTTCATTTTCAATGGTTTATAATATATTATTGTACTCATTTATTTTAATATTCAAATTGCCTTAAGTTTGTTTGGTGGGAGCCCCTTGTTGCTGGCTTCTATGCCCTTTTGACTGTCATTTTATAAGCATTTTCTTACTTTCTGACATGAGATGATCCAAGCTCCTCTTGAATTTTCTCAGCCTCAGCCCTGGTATCAGCCAGTTTTCCAAGGAGCTGGTGTTCTCTTTTGTGGAGAAATAGTTTGTGGTTAGTGCCAAGATGACCCATTGCTACTGAGGTTTTATGTTTATAGGCCCTTTCAGTGATAGAACTAAGAAAAATATGCACACATGTACATATACACACTTGCACACACATATACTCACATATAGCAATCATCAGTTCAAACTCATTCCCTTTCTTGTTTTTTTTTTTTTTAATTTTTTGAGACAGGGTCCACTGTGTCACACAGGCTGATTGCAGTGGCACGATCACAGCTCACTGCAGCCTTGACCTCCATGGCTCAAGCAGTCCTCCCACCTCACCCTCCTGAGTAGCTGGAACTACAGGCATATGCCATCATGCATGGCTAATTTTTGTATATTTTTGTAGACATGGGGTTTTGCCATGTTGCCCAGGCTGGTCTTGAACTCCTTAACTCAAGTGATTTGCCAGCCTCGGTCTCCCAAAGTGCTGAGATTACAGATGTGAGCCATCCTGCCCGGCCCCATTTTTGTTAAAAGTATTGATTCTCAACTTACTTTTTTCTAATTCTCTAAAAATATTGTCTGCTCCATTAGCATTATGGTACACAGAAGGACACAGTGTCTGACTTTCAAATATTGCTCAAAATTTCTTTTGAATAAATTAATAAATGAATAAATTTTGATGCTGTGAATTGACACTCTAAGAAGAGAGCTTAAAAATAAAGTGTGGAAATCTTGCCCTTTCAATTCTCTTTTTTCCTGACATAAACTCGTTATTAAATATATTTGATAATCAGAGGTGCTTAGTCATAGATCAGAACTTGAAGAACCGTGAGTTTTCTATGTTATTATATCTTTCATTTATCTAACGGCAAATATATTTCTGTAATGTATTTGTGTAATGGTTTTCTGAAAGTAATTGTCTGAGGTTTTCATTTTTTATTATTTTAACTTCCAAGGTGGCTGGGATCGTTGGCAGAGCTGACGTGTTAGCGTGTCTGCTGTTTCTTTTGGCCTTTCTCTCCTACAACAGGTATGTGTGGCTAAGAGTGCCCTTCACTGTGATTGCAACTGTGCCATGTGTGTAGACTGTGAGCATGTGTCTGAGAGGAGAGAGGCTTCTGGTTGTGAAATACTCAGCAAGCTTTCCAGGGACCAGGAATAAGAAACTCTCTCTTTATCCAGTGCTGGGCCGTTTCTGTTTCAACCCAATTCTGAACCACACTGTAGCACCTTAAAGGGATTGCTTTCCCAGTGCTGAGAACCCAAGTGCTTGCTTATTCATTCCTTTTACTTGTAGTTTCTTACTGAGAATTGAATTTGGAATTTTAGCTCTAAGCCAAAATGTATTTGATACAATGTTCTCTTTTATTTGACTATGATTTGCTTAATTTTTCCTTTTCATTTTGGTCCTAATTTTTTTCTCTTTGTTAGCCTCACCAAAGTAACTCAGAGCTTAACATGACAAAGCTGAGTATAAAGTAGTGTTTCTTGACTGTAGTTTTCCAATTTACATATAGTTTCATCAAAAGATAGAAGTGTTTTGCATTGGGAAACTGAAAAGCCTTAAAATAATTTCTCATTGTATTGCACCTTTACCCTAAACCAATCAGATTCTCCTCTGAGTCACGTCATGTCCATATAGCAAAAGGAGTGGATTAAAAAGAGAATGTTGATGGGGGCAGCTCAGAGCATGGTCTGTAATATGGTTTGGCTATGTCCTCACCCAAATGTCATCTTGAATTGTAACTCCCACAATTCCCACGTGTTGTGGAACGAACCTAGTGTGAGGCAATTAAATCATGGGGGCGGATCTTCCCCATGCTATTCTTGTGATAGTGAATAAGTCTCACGAGATCTGATGGTTTTAAAAATGGGAGATTCCCTGCACAAGCTCTTTTTGCCTGGTGCTGTCTATATAAGACGTGACTTGCTTCTCCTTGCCTTCTATCATGATTGTGAGGCCTCCCCAGCCATGTGAAAGTGTGAGTTCAATAAACCTCTTTCTTTTGTAAATGGCCCAGTCTCCGGTATGTCTTTATCAGCAGCATGAAAACAGACTCATACAACCTGGAAAAAGGGGGCAGGTCAACCATGTTGCTCAGTTTCATGGAGAGATGCCTGATTAAGCATTTGGTGGCCCTGATCTTTGGATCAGTTCATTGACCTATAGTCTTACAAAACCCAGTGACTGAGGAACACTGTTCTAAACCAGTGGCTCTTAATTAGGGGTGATTTCCCTCCTCCTCCTAGCCATTACCTCTTCTACCTGCACGAGACATTTGGCAATATCTGCAGACATTTTTGGTTGTCACAACTGAAGAGGTGCTCATGGCATTTACGGCGTAGAAGCCAAAGATGTTGCTGAACAGACATTCTGCAATGCACAGGACAGTCCCTACAACAAAGAATTATCTGGCAGAAAATGCCAGTAGGGCTAAGATTGAGAAACCTGTTACAAACCAATTTAGACCTTGGGTCAATGATGAAATGAATTAAGTCTTAGGAAGTTTTGTTTTGTTTAAAAGGTAGAACATTTTCTTAGCATAATGTAAGTCTTCTTCTGATCCTGGCTTTGTAACTTCCTACTACATTCTTGATTGTATGATGTGGTGTCATGAAACCTGAAGATATAAGCCAAAATTTAACAATTAATTGTTTCTTGTTTACTCTGGCATTAGAATATAAGTAATAATTGCTTTGGAGTTTAAATTTGTTCTCTAGGCCTGTTCTGTGTGGTTCATATGTTTGGGGGCATGATTAGGCCTGCAGTGTATCCATATCTGTATGATAATGAGCCATGTTATTACAGATTGGTTTTGCATGCCATTCTCACTTTCAGAAATTTGAGCTATAGACCAACTCAATAGAAATAAATGCCTATCCACTACAAATCCTGTGTATAATTTTATGCAGTTGTTCTAAGACATAACACTAAGGAGAAGGTGTCTCAACTACAGAAATATTGGCCTTTACTTCCATGGAATAGGAGCCAATAGGTGTGGTACCTGTTGAAGGGAACAGTGATGTTTCTTGGTAGGGGGCCAGCTCTGTTTTACAAGGTGAAACAAAGGCTTAACAGCACCAGAGAGATTTTGAAAATCCTTGTTGGAAATTAAACTGAGAAAAAAATAAACTTTACCTAAGGTATGCTCATAGAAAATGAATTTAAAAATTTTGGCTGAATGAATTTAGCCAAAAGAAAAAAAAGGTTAAAATCATTGTATTTTCATCCCAGAGAGAAATGCTTATTATATTTTGGCATGTATATCCACTGGTAACTTTGTTTTATGTATGGAAGCACATAAAATACTTCACTACCATAATGATAATGGTGATATACACTTGATGTGTGACAAGTCATTCGTTTAATCCCCCCTACAACGCCGTAATCCCTTTTCACACATAAGGAAACTGAAGCACCAAGAAGTAAAGTAACTTGCCCCATATTACCCTATTAATTAACTGCTGTGGTTAGCAGGGAACCCAGGGAACCTGGCTCCTGAGCTTCTGCATATAGTTTAGTAACTCGATTATTCACTTAGAATGTATTCACTTAAACCTCTTTTCATGTGACTAAGTATGTCTCTCTGGTAGAATTTTAAATGGCTTTTTGGTGTTCATTTGTTACATACCATAGTCTGTGTATACTGCAATTTAAGTACCAAATTCAGTATTGTGGGGATGAAGTCTCTTTAAGAAATCTCTACTCACCTGCTTAATTTCTTAGAATACAATGAAATTGACATTAGCTCTTATCTTTAAGAGGTGGTATTTCTTAGCAGACCACATTCTTGCTTAGATTAAAAGAATCTCCAACTTGTTTTTCAGGAGTCTGGATCAGGGCTGTGTTGGGGAAAGCTTCCCTTCCACGGTGTCTCCCTTCTTCTTGCTGTTCAGTTTGTTTCTGGGGACCTGTGCGATGCTGGTGAAAGAGACAGGCATCACGGTGTTTGGAGTGTGCTTGGTTTATGACCTCTTTTCCCTTTCCAACAAGGAAGACAAGTCGTAAGTCATTTTAAAGTTTTGATATCAAATGGTGTGTCATGGGCAGAGAAGAATTACTTAAAACAATAGTTTCCAATCTTCCATTTAAAAAATATAAGTATAACACTTTATTAAATGTCATCTCACCTTAGACTGTCACATAATCAACAAGGCTTATTTCATTAAGATAAGTGCATTATATATGTTAAAATCCTTCACACTTTTATATAAATCATTGAGGACTATGAAGTTTTCGTGAGCCCCAAATTTGGAATTGGAAAGTATCTATGTTAATTGGAAGTTTATATTGCTGTTTTGTTTTGGTTGCATGCTGCTGAGAAAATCTTGATTCATAAAAATAGTGATTGCAAATGGTAACAGTTTTTCACAGCTTGCTTAGAATTCCTGCATTTGCCTGAGGGTTATCCATCAAAGAGCCCCTTGTCCTGCTCTTCTAACAATGCTATTAACTAAGAGTTTTAGGAGGCACCCATTGAAATTCCACAAAGAGCCAGTCTACACAATACAGGTATACACGTCATATTCAAATTAATGAACAACCTTATTTAGTAGCCTAATTTATTTAAAAAATTTAAGGCACACTCATTTTATGTTGTGGCTTATAGACGCTAAGAATCACTAAGGCATATTAAAAGTTCAAGCACATACTATAATTTTCTTCCCCATCAAATCCGTAATTACCAGTAATTTTACAAGCAGACCCCATTTTTCAGTAATTATAAGGTCCTTACTTTTAAACTTTTAAAAGATGTGGCTAATTTATTCCCCTGCCTTATCAAATGAAGAATTTTATCTGAAAAAAATCCTGCTTTTTAAATCTCATTTCCTACCTCTTTATACTTCTTGACATAAAGATAAGAGCAGTGATATTGAGTGGCAACAAACTGAGATGAGTCAGGAAATTCCGATCAGCCTCCTGCCCGGAAGTGTGATAGTTGGGGATAATTTAAAAAGAGTGTAGTGCTTGTTGGCTCTCAGTAAATTGCAGAGACTTATAAAAACATGGAGCCAAATAATTACTTTCACCCAAACTCATGCCAAGAAAACCGTGAGCCAGAGGCCCTCCCTTTGGTCTATATGAGGATGCCTTTCCTCCATATCCTCTGACCAGTGGGAGTAATTGCATTGCCCAACTTACTTTTTAGGGAACAACCTGTAAACCCTTTTTCCACTTTCTTTTTGCATCTACCTTGTCTCAACCTCTTAACTTCTTTCTGCTATGCCTCACTGACAGCAAAAAGATAAGACAGCTGACTGAAGACGCACTGTCTCATGTGGTCCAGTCCAGAGCTAATATTTTACTATTGTCATGAAAGTCATGTCTTCTCTGATCTTGGGACTCTCCAGGCCACTGGTGCCTACACCTCTTTCTTTCTTCTTCATGTAGTAACTGTTGAGCCAGGCCTTTTTCAAAAGGGATAATTGTCTCTTTTCTTTCTTTACCTTCATCATACTAAACGGCTAGAAATTCTTTGGGAGAAATAATACTGCTGATATAAATCCCACAGCTCCGTCTGGGTCTTTTTTGTTTTGTTTTGTTTTAAGAAACTTTTAGGCTGGGCACCGTGGCTCACGCCTGTAATCCCAGCACTTTAGAAGGCCAAGGCGGGCAGATCACAAGGACAGAAGATCAAGACTATCCTGGTCAACATGGTAAAACCCTGTCTCCACTAAAAATACAAAAATTAGCTGGGCATGGTGGCATGTGCCTGTAATCCCAGCTACTCAGGAGGTTGAGGCAGGAGAATCGCTTGAACCAGGGAGTTGGACATGGCAGTGAGCTGAGTTTGCGCCACTGCACTCCAGCCTGGTGACACAGTGAGACTCCGTCTCAAAAAAAAAAAAAAAAAAAATTAGCTTTCATATCCAGCAGTGCAGCCTAAGTGGAGGCATTCATTCTTTTCTTCATGCTTTTATCCACCCATTCAACACGTACTCATTCTGCCTAACCAAGAGCAAGACAAATACGGTTTCTTCCTGCAAAGAGCATGTAAGATGTTGGTGGAGACATTATGTAAATAATTCAATGAGTGATTGATTACAGTTGTAAAAAGTGGTAGGAAGGAACCAAAGGCTGTAACATGGAGACCTGGCCAAAAATGGTTAATATCACCTAAGGGTTGGCCCTGTGCTGGCACTGTGCCATGTCACTTGCTTGCAACAGTCTTTATCCTCATTTCACAAAGGAGAAAACAGAGGCACAGAAAGGATCCTCCCCACAGTCAGCCAGCCCAAGTGGAGCCAGGATTTGGACCCATGTCCATGTGGCTCCAGATTCACAGGGTTGGCCGGGAGCACCATTGCCTCCAGGGAGGAACATATGACAGGGACTCAGGAGACCTCGCAGGACATCTGCTGCTCAGGCATTATGAGAGTTACCCAACTCAGAGGTTCTGAATATCAGGGGAGTCGTGGACTCTTGAGAATTTCACAAAGTTGTGTCCCCAGAGGAATGCACATATACACAGAGTTTTACACAAGCACCTAGAGGTCTACTCCCCAGTCCCTACTTTATCTGCTGACTTGGAATAAACATCTTAGCACTAGGTGGTTCTTGAGATCTTTCACTGTATGATTCAGGAAGCAGGAAAGAAACAGTAATAGAAACAAAACATTGCAAGTACTTTCCTACAAGTGCAATTTATTCCTAAATTTTAAGATTGGCACACATGGATGGAATGAGATTTCTTCTATTTGACATCATCTTTAGGAGGAAAGATTTTCAGTGAAAGATCAGCTCCTGGAAGTTATCTTTCTTTTGTGAAAATTCAGGATACAATTCCCAACATGTAGAAAATAACATTCCCTGTCCACAGTCCTTATCCTCTCTCTCCAGAGGGAATCACAATCCCGAATTTGACATTTTTCATTTCCATGATTGTTTCTAGGACTTTACTTCATATGCACATATACCAGTGAATAGAAAAGTATTGTTTTACATATTTTCAAACTTTGCATAAATGCTATCATTTGCTTTTTTTTTCACTTACCATTGGGCTTTTGCGATATATCAATGTTGATATATGTAGCTATATTTCATTTATCTTAACTGCTGTATAGTATTTAATTATCATTATCCATTTTTCTGGATTTGGAATTTAGATTATTTCCACATTTTTGCTGTTATAAACTATGCTGCAATGAAATCTCTGTGCCTATATTCTTGTGCAAATACATGAAGCTTTCTTTCAGGCATACCCGTGGAAGTGTAGTTGCTGGGCAAAGGATAGATGCATGTTGACTGCATTACATCCCGAGACATTGCTCCTGAAATGGTTCTAGCAGGAATGAGAATCCTCTTTGTTTCACTTTCTGACCATCCCTTGGTAGTATCAGATGTTTAAATTTTTGCCCATCTAGTGGTTATGAATTATATCTCAGAGAATTCATAATAGAAAAAAATGTAATTAAAAATTGGATGGTTCAGCTATGAGCAATATCTTACAAGAATATAATAATGTAAATCCTTAATACCACTTCAACCAAATATTCTGAGAGAAACCTGTTTGGAGGGTGAGGGGTGAAGAAGTGTGTGTGTAAGTGTGTGTGTGTGTGTGTGTGTGTTGGTGGCCATCTAACAAAGTCTGAGTTACAGTGTTCTATAGTAAGTCAATACGATAAGTTCTAAAACTGTAATTATGTTCTTTTAATAATATGGCAGTAAATATCAGAAACACAAGAGCTAAAGACTTGAGAATGGTTGTTTCCAGGAAGCAAGACTTGTGGGTGGGGCAAGGTACTGCTATTGGTTGTTGCAAGCCTTGTCATTCTGGTTGACTTTGTTTTCCCTCAATTCCATGAACAACAGGAGCAATGGGGCCCTCTGTCCATGCAGCCCACAGCAGCCCGGGAGCCCCCAGCCCTCCTCACTGCCAGGCCATCCTCACCGGGAGAATGGGAAGCAGCAGCGGTTCCCTCACACAGGATCTTGGGGTGGCTGCCACTCTCCACTGCCACCAGAACCCAAGAGCAGTGGATTCCCAGTGTCCCCACGAGCTGTGTGGTCCATGATGAGGTACTGGGCTGGGTTTCTTGGTCCCTGCATGTTTTCAATGTCCAGCATCACCTAGTGCAGCCTGGGATGCCTAGGGAAGTGAAGCACTGAGTCAGCACACTGTGACCTCCCTCTCTTCATGCTTCCCTCCTTACCCCCTTCTTTCTGTCCCCATTTCTCTCCCTTCCTCCCCTGTATTACAATGGATAAGAAAGGAGGAGTTAGAGGAAGCAAGTGGAAGCCCTGCTGCCTGCCTGTGATGAGGTGTGGGTCTGTGCAACCTCAGACTTCAGAAGATGGGCGCCCTCCGTTTCCTGGGGTAGGAGAACGTTCTCCCTCCCCTTCTCCTGCCTCTGTCTGCTCTTTGTGTTTGATCTGAATTTATTGTAGTCCAAATATGAGAGGAAACCCAGAGGACTCTTCCTTTCTGAAATGTTTTTGAAGATGTATAAAAATCTTTACGGCATTTGACTGTCTTTCTTTTCTTCTTCTTCTTTTTTTTAAATATTTTGACCTAGCCTTGAAAATTAGCATGGATTTATCAGCACAGGTGTTGCTCACTAAATTAGTTTGTCTCTAAAATATCTCAGGCCATGGGCAAGTCAGAATATAACAGATATATGTTAAAAGATAAACTTAGGCACATTCAAAAGCTACAGAGTTTATTTGAGCAGAAAGTGATGAATGAATTGGGCAGCTCCAGACTGTCGGTGGTTTGGGGCTCCCCTGCTGGGGCAGGGTGTGGGGAAGCTTTTATAGGGCAAATGCAGAAACAGAGCAAAGGAAATATTTGATTGGTTAAAGGGTAGTAGTAGCCCTATGTGGATCATTCCAGTGGAAAGTCCCTAGTTACAGGTTAGTTGGTGGTTAAGCTTGGTTTCATTTTACCATTTACACTGAGTTGGGTTTCTCTGCTGATGTAGGGATGCAGGGTGCCGGAGTCACCTTAGCCTAATGACCTCAAATTATTTTAACATATGGAAATTCCATTCATAGGATTAGCACTTTACCACTTCAGATTGCTGTTGTTACTCTTCTGTGTAGTCCCTTAAAACTCCCTCTTTCTGCAGTCTTTGTTTCCAATTATTCTTGCCTTTGCCTGTGTTTGTTTTTTTATCTTGCCCCATTCATTCATCTTTTGTTCATTCATCAATAAATATCTGTTGAGTGGCTGACAAGTGCATGTTCAAGGCACCAGGAGTGTCCTGGTAAATAAGAAAGACAAGGTCCTTGCTCCTATGTAGCTTTCCTTCTAGTAGAGGAATGTAGACAAAAATAATCAACACTGAATGAACAATGAGAGTGCTAAGAAGAGAGTAAGGCAGGATGTGATGGGAGCGATGCCTCAGCCTGGGGGCATTTGGGTTGGTTGGCCAGGGAAGGCTTCTGAATCCTCCTGAATGAGGAGAGGAGCCAGTGAATATGTGCAAGGATCTGGCAGAGGGTTCCAGGCTTGACGGTCATGAGCAAATTGGGAGGAAAAGTGGGGAGGGCAGGGAGGGGGCAGGGCACAGGTGAAGGGATGTGCTGGCTGTGGAAGCAGGTTTGGGTTTTATTCTAGGGGAATGGGAAGATGCTGGAGTTTTTTTATTTTTATTTTTATTTTTTAAGTATAGACAGACATGATTACATTTATTTTAGAAACATTCCTTCTTGTCTCTTTGTGGTGCAGGCTGTTGGGGGCAATCATGAAGGAGGGAAAAGGGTTAGGAGGCTTTCACACAAGCTGAGTGAGGGAAAAGGGGTCTTAGCTGAGAGTCATGGAAACTGCAATGAAGAGATGAGGTGGATTTGAGATACATTTCTGATACAGACCCAACAGGACTCGTTAATGTTTGTGATTACGGGCAGAGGGAAAGGAAGGAAACAAGGATTTCCAAGTTTCTGGCTTAACCAGGTGGGTAGATGGTGGCATTAGTTACTAAGTGGAAAAATTAGGGGAGTAATAGGTTTTCCGGGGGTTGGGGAGAGAATAAAATCACAGTAATCCATGAAATTCCTGAGGAAAAGGGAAGAGTAATAAAGGGTTAAAACATTGAGAAAATCTTCACATTTTTATTGAGGGCCATGGAGGAAAAGAAGGTGAAATAATTGGGGAAATTGTGAATTTTTAAAATGGAGGCTAAAGAGTGGAGGAAAATGAGTACAGAGATCACTGGAGATGTTCAAGGTGAGACAGAAGCTAGGCTGCCATGTGACTATGAACTCGGTTAGGGCAGGTTTATGCCAGGGTGTCTCACAGATGTGTTGCCAGCTCCTGTCACAGTGTCTGGCCAATAGCAGCTGCTTAAATGTTTGTGACATGGATCAGTTGATGAGTGGATGATAAAGAAATGTTGGAAATTAACATAGATGGAACATTTTCGATAAATTTGCCAATGAAGAAATGGAGAAAAGGTTGTTAGTGGGAGAGAGGTTTTTCTTTTCAGACGTGTGTGTGTGTGCGTGTGTGTGTGTGTGTGTGTATTCTTAGATAACCTGTAGAGAGGAGAGATAAATCACGCTGGAGCAGAAAGGGTAAGATGAAATATGAATTCCTGTGGTGTGCTGCTAATTGTTTAATAACTGGCTCTCTAAAGAAAGGGACTCCTGATTTGTAGTGTTTGCTAATGTAAATACTCCTACTGTGGCTGATTTCAAGCCACGAGTGTGACTTCACTGACCACAGAGTTGTGAGAGCTGTGTCATAGTCTGCCATGATGCCATGTCTCTATCAGACAGATGCAATAGACATAAATAACCTCGAAAGCATAGACAATAGCAAAGTGAAGCAAAAGCCAACTCAAGAGTAATGAGCTTTGAATATTTAGTACCTTGTTTAAAATATGACATATTTAATTTTAAGTTTATTTACTTTAACTTTTAATAATCACTGTTTTTTAAGTATGTGACTTGTAAAATTCCTAAAAATTTAATAGCTCTTCCAAACCAGTGTCAGCCAGTTCCAGAGCACCGGTGAGAAGTTCCCTCAGGAGGGGGAAGAAAACTTTCTATTATCCAACTACTATGTACCAGAAAGGGGGCTAGCATGTCCCATATGTTATTCTATCTAACCACTGTGGTATCTCTTTTAGGGTAGATATTGTAACTCCCATTGCTATGAAGAAACTGAGGCTTAGAGGTTAAAAAACCTTGTACAAGTTCACATAGTAAGTGGTAGGGTCAGGATTGGAACCCAGACTGTTTGATTCCTGAACTTGTGCTTTGACCATTTACTATGCTCTAAAGCCCAGAGTCCAGGGTGAGGGCTAAGCCTTGGGGAAGAGGCAGGGTGCTTGTATCATTTCTATGAGGAGCCGGCCTCTCCATTGAACTTTCAGCAGGTACAGAGAATCTTGCAGTCATCTCTGGTTCCACAAATGAGACACCTCTTGACTTGCTTCAGTATAGGATATTGGTGCTAATACATTGAACTAGGTGACATGCTTTGTAGATGACTTTTTCTTTTTTTTAACCTCAAGTAGCCAGATCGGAAACCAGCAGGCAGCACAGCTGGAATTGGGCTGGATTCTCACTAAGTTAATGTGTTTGTGGGCCTGGACAATCTTCCCCCCATGGAAAGTTGTCATATATCTTTTCTCTTTGGAAGAAAAAAAAAAAACAACAGTGTCATACATTTGAGTATAAATTTGATTACTGTTACAATTACTTTTGAAAACTGTGCTTGTACTTTTGTCAGAAGGTGATCAGGTAAAGCAAATAAAAGTTGGAAGAGGCAACGTTATCATAGTTCTTAACATCTCTGACTCTGCAGACAGAGCGTTTAAATCATGGCTCTATCACTTACTTGATCCTGGACAAGTTATTATGAGCCTCAGTTTTCTCATCTCTCAAAGGGAGAAATGCTGGTTATCAGGACTAAAAGCATTTGTACATGTATAAGCATGTAGTTGGTGCGTGGCATACCATGGCCACTCAGCACATGGAAGCCAGCAGCGTCATTATTATTAGTTTAGTATTCTGGATATTGTTTTCCCCATATGGGTTTCTGAGCACCAGAATGCATTATGAAAATGCTGAACCTGCAATATACAGGCAAGGAATGAGTTTGTGTGGATTTTTGTTGTTGTTCAATTTCAAAACTATTAGGACATAGTTGTATTGAATGCATTGGTGTGAGGTTGGCAAGAATTGGGCTAAATGTTATCAGGCAAAATATTGTTTTCAGAAGTTATCTAATACAGGGAAAAATCTAAGCCCAGGAAAAAATCCTACTGCAGGTCATTAATTTAGTTTGCCTACTTTTATGTGACTTACTGATTGACTTATGGGTAGAAAGTATAATGAAAAGCCTAGAGTTGAGAGTACCTACTCTAGAATCAGATTATATTTTAGTTGATGCTTCTTTTACAATTATTCCATGGGAAATGAGAAATGTTTTGTGTGTAAACACCCCCCAACATCTTAAATACATCAAATTTATGCACACATGGAAACACTTTCCTTTTCACATTAGAAAGCCCAGTGAATTCTAAATGAAATCTTACCTTCATTCCATATATATCAAGTATATACACACCTATATATGTATAGTCATTCTTCATATATACTTGATTGGTTTCATATTTAAATGACAATGACCACAATAGGCACTGAAGACAGTTCTTGGCTCAATAAATTCTTGGACATTTCCTCTTTCCTCTGCTACCCTTCAGGGTATGTTATGGATCATTCATTCATTCAATACTGTTTACTGAGCACCTACTATGTGTCAGGCACTATTTTTGGTTCTGGAAATATGTCAGTGAAATAAACAAAGCCCTATCCTTATGAAACTTTATGGGATAATGATCATGATATTTCTACATAAAATGAACTCCTTTTCTACTTTTATGGGCAAGATAATGGTTAGATTTTCATTTCAGTGGCTCTTAAAAGTTTTTTCCTGTAAATGCCTTGCACATAGGTGTACAAATAAAAAAACAAAACAAGTTTAAGACTAGAGAACAGTCTGCCACTAAAGTGAATTATAAAGTAATTAAATTCAAGGGACATAGGGAGACATATAAATATTTTGACCTTCAATGATAAAATGGGTAACTGATCTTTTAAGTGTCATTTTTATGTTTTATTGCTGTAGACCTTGTATCACACTTTTTCCCCAAAGTAAGAAATGCTGTGCAAATTAAATTCCTGAGGTAAGCTTTTGAACTTTTATGTCACACATATGATTCTATGAGTAGGGAAAACGTGTTCCAGATTATTAACAGTCTCATACCATCTTTGAGAGAAACTTAGTGAGCTAGTGATATGAGATTTGCAGGTGACAGAACAAATCTGTGTTGAAATACTGTATTATTGATGAATAATAACTGGGTTCTCTTTCTCCCCTTTATACATCATATTCATTATTGATCTCAGATGAGTCATTTTCAGTCTCATTCAGCAGCAGCTGAATCAAAATGAAATGACTGAATAAGAGGTGTAGAGTTAACTAATGGGCCCACACAGAAAATACATGTAACAGTTAAAAGTGAAGTCTGTAGGTTCGTATTTATTTAATAAATCCCACATCCCTCATTTTAAAGTCTCTTAAAATATAAACCTCAGTGATGCATGTTAAAAACACAAACCACCTCGTGGAAGCAGATATGAACCAAGATCTTACTGTAAAGGGTTGTTGCAAATTTTTAATTTCTGCTAATAGCTTTTTCCTTGCTTCCCTTGCATTGTGTATAAATAAGCTGGTCCACATTTCACTATGGAATTCTCTCTTCAATGGCATGCGTAGTTAAGTCTTCAGATGTAGTTTTTAGGTGACTGTATTCAGATCACTGTGAGTTATTTTCAGGAGGTAGGAGCACGATGGTGGCAGACTCAAGAAAGCAATAACTTTTAGGCTGAACTATATAATGACACTGACCAAACTAACCAGTATAATTAAAGTTATGTATTGTTAAACAACTTTATAACTGTTTATACTCAGGGTCCTATCATTCAGACACAATACCCAAATTATATCCTTCCTAATTTTTGTCCATATGCATCCCTGAGTTTTTTCCCTTCTTCAGTTTCTTTCTTTTTTTTTTTTTTTTTAATGGAGTCTCTCTCTGTTGCCCAGGCTGGAGTACAGTGACATTATCTCAACTCACTGCAACCTCTGCCTCCCGGGTTCAAGCTATTCTCCTGCCTCAGCTTCCCAAGTAGTTGGGATTACAGGTGTGCTGCCCCAGTTATTATTCATCAATAATACAAGCTTTTAACACAGATTTGTTCTGTCACCTGCAAATCTCATATCACTAGGTCACTAGGTTTCTCTCAAAGATGGTATGAGGCTGTTAATAATCTGGAACACGCCCAGCTAATTTTTGTATTTTTAGTAGAGACAGGCTTTCACCATGTTGACCAGGTTGGTCTTGAACTCTTGACCTCAGGTGATCTGCCCGCCTTGGCCTCCCAAAGTGCTGGGATTACAGTCGTGAGTCACTGCTCCTGGCCCAGTTTATTTTTAATGTAGTGAATTGACCATAGTTTTTGCTAAGACCCTGTGTCCTTTGGTGTTCCGCGACTACTGGCACACTGAGTGAACGTTAAGGCACTGCAGAAAGGAGGTGGTTGATAATTGCAGGCAAATGACCTCCTGTAGAGAAGGAAATAGTTTATTGAGAAGGGTAAATGAATGGTGTTATTTTGCTATAGGTGTGACAGAAATGATGGGAAATATATTTTTAAAAAATAAAAATTTAAAGTTGGGCACTGTAGCTCACACCTGTAACTCTTTGGGAGGCTCGCTTTGGGAGGCTGAGGTGGGAGGATCACTTAAGCAAAAGAGTTTGTGGTTGTAGTGAGCCATGATCATGCCACTGCACTCCAACCTGGATGACAGAGCAGGATCCTGCCTCTAAAAAGAAAAAAGAAAAGTTAAGTACAAAACTTATTTTCAAAAATAAACTGTGTCAGTTAGTGTTAAAAGGCTTCTTAATTATGAACTGTGTTTATTGGAATAGTGTCATTACTTGCCTTTAATGTTCTTTGGTGGGTTATTTACTCAAGCTGGTTTCCTAGGTCTCATTAAAGTGGCTTTTCTTAAATATAGAACTTGCCAGAAAAGTGTTTTCTTTGGTGGCTAGAGAATTTGAAGAGACATTTTTGTTTTTTCTATTACTGTTTCTTAGCCATTAATTGAGAGGGATCTTATCCCTTCTTAACCAGACCCAAGGTATGTGGTCAAGCAGGAACTACCTTTATAAATTCATCTGAAAGCTTACTGGAACTCCACATGGGTTCCTGAACTGAGCTCAGCGCTAAAGTAGATCATTTCAATAAAGCGCTTGTTGGCTTCATTCAGAAGTTAGCACTAAAAGCTTCTTCTAAATAAATCACATGCTAAGGAGGCAAAAATTCCTTTTAATTTATGGGTAGCAGTTGATAGTTTCTAACTGCTGACAGTCCCTGGTTCATTCTGCTTCATCTTGATTGGGTATCGGTTCTTGGCAATATTTGATCCCCTGTGAATTTCAATCAGTGGATGATAAGTTCTTTCCTTTCTCAGTGTAGAGTAATCAAGCTTAGGCATCTGCCTTCCAACTGGATGCACAGGGACATATGTTGAAAGAGAACATAGGCATTTCTGGTTTGGCTTGCAGTTCCATCACTGTCACAATAGTCTGTTGAAAGAGGATCTCGGGTCTCATGGCTTTCTGTCAGCTCAGCAGACACCGTATGGAATACTCAACCTCTGGCCTGTGTGAGTAAGAGATTGGCAGCAGACTTCAAGGCCACCAAACAGCTCCCTTCTTTTGCAGAACACAGCCAGTGCTCTTACGGTGCTGCAGGGAGTTAGCTGCGGATATCTTTGCCCTTTTAGTTAATGCTACTATCAACCAGTTTAATTTTTTTCTCTTTCTCTTTTTAAATGTAACCTATTGACAGGTTGTGGAGTGATTGTAATAAAAGCTGTGTCAGTTCATCTTAACATTGTAAACACTCAGATGATATGTAAATAATTTTTTCGTGAGAACATTATTCTATGCCAGGTAATAGATCATTGTGTTTTCAGATAATTTGGTGGGCTTTCCAGGTTGCTGCTTGGAAAATTGCCTGGTTTTGATCTGGTACTATGTATTGTAGACTTAATATGACAGAACCTTAAAGATATACATGCTTAAATGAAATATTTTTTTAAAAAATTGAAGAGGTTTGGAAGGACATTTTATCCATCAGAAGAAAACCAGAATTTTAGAAGTGGAAATAATTTGAAAATTCTCTTAAAATTCAGAAGCAAGCATGATGATCGTGATTTTCATCATGATCAACATTATGAGTACCACTGTAGCACTTCCCAATGGCCAGGAACCATGCCTCAAATTTTACAGATGGCTTACAATTTTAATTCTTACAAAACCTATGAGGTTGGCAGTGTACATTACCAGTAAAGAACATGGACTCCTACCAGAGTATCTGGGTTCCAATTCTGCCCCCACTGCTTATCAGGCATATGATCTTTCACAGATTTCTTACATACTCTGTCTCAGTTTCCTTGTGTGTACCATGGCAGTAGTGATACTAATACCTATCCCATGAGATTATTGTGAAAAACAAATGAGGTAGGTAGTACATGAAACAGCTTATGATAGCTCTTAATTGTGGGTTTTCATAAATGATAGTACAAGGTTTAAGTCCCCTCTCCCATGTTTATTTTATGAGAAAGCCAATGTGGAAGAATTACTGTTTAGAAAGCTTTTCTTTTTACACCATTCACCCTTTCTTTGCTGTGTTAATGAAGGAAAGTTGTATAGTCTTTGTTTGACTTTATGGCATTTGGTTACTCTACCTCATTTTATGAGCTTACACTATTTTAGAGGGAAATAGATTATAAGTGAAAAACATTCATGTAAGAATGATGGTCAGTCCATCAAAGTTTAAGAGGATAATAGAATCCTTATGATAACACTTAATTCTTAACTGATGAATGCCATCCTTGTTATGTCTCAAAAGACACATTTAGAGTTATTCTTAGTTTCTGAGACTAACAGCTGACCTTTTTTAAATTAAAATTTTTTGATGTATTTCGAATGACTGTCATCACTTTAATCTTTAATAAACAAATCATTAGGTTGAAAAGCAAATAATAAAGACTTAATTTACTAGCTTTTTAGATAGATGACCTTATAGTCATATGGGAGGATGTGTTTCATTTTGTACATTTATGAATTTTTGATACTATTTATATTATTCAAACCATGATCTTTATAACTTTATATATAAGCTTGGAAGTGCTTATTGATTTTGAAGTCACCCTAAGCTACAGTCTTCATGAGCGACCTGTCATTAAAGATTTGCCCTTAATCATTTAACCTATATAAGTATTGGTAAAGTATTTAAAATAAAAGTGTAGATTCTTAAGAGCTGAAGACAATTAATATACAAATAATTTGGAAAAATAAATCATGCAATCAAACCTAAACAGCTAGCCAGAGTTGGATGGAAGGAAGGAATAATGTTTGTGTCTTTTGTTAAGAGCTAGACGGTGCTCAAGGTAGCTAATCAGAAACCAATATATTTCAGTGTTTGAGTGGTAGAGCTTCTGGTTCCTGAGAGTTAAGTCTTTATCAGAGATTTTTTTTCATAGTTTTCATTTGGCTTCCTTAAGTAATTTTTCTTTGTGACCGTGAAAGGAGTGCGACTTTGTGAAAGGAATGATGATTCACGCTGCAATTATGATGAAAAAAAGCCTTGATTTTAAAAAGTGATCTCTTTCATTATAAAACTTCAGTTTGGCCTGTCATGCAGAGTCAGGGAGAGGTTGTGCATTTATCCCCAATATAATTTGTTTCTCTCTTCTTTGTAACTCCCAAGGTTATAAAGGTAAACCATTCAGGTAAGTCGAAATTGGGTGCCAATCTCCAGACATTTCTAAGCAGGAAATGTAGATGTGATCATGGTTGATGACTAAGAGAACAGAATGTCTTGAGCATTAAAACCCTTTTCATTGTCCCTCATTGCTGTTTTTGAAAAACCTGAACAATGGAGAGTCACTGATTAGTTTTGGTGTGTGTGTGTTTTCTTTTTTAAAGAACAGCTATTTCTCAGGTTGTGCTAGAGACAAAGAAATGAGAGATAGCACAGGGTAGTGCAAGAAGCCTGGCTAGTGAGTTCTACTTGGATTCTGATTTGCGATGTCCCTTGGGCCAATTACTTTAGCTCCCTAGATCTTGGTTTTTCTTATCCATGAAGTGACACAAGGGAGACAAGCTGGTTGGCCTCATGACATTTGATACTCTCTGGAAAGTCTATTATCTTCAAACTCTTAAGAACTGTACAGCCAGTTTTCCTCTTCTTTTTAAATGACCATACCATTGGCCTGTGTAGTTAGAAATTGTGTGAGAGTTAGAGGTTGACCCTAAAATGAGATACCATAATGAGAGACTCTTGTGACTACACAGGCTTTGGAGGAAATTTTGCCAGTGTTCATTGTCATTTTTCTCTTTTCCTTTTCCATTGTTAATTTTTGGCATTTGGAACTTAGCTCAAATGCAATGATGGAAAATGTCAGTATTTTAAAAAGATTAAGTTTTGCGTTATTTTGTCTTCAATAATCACAATGTAGTAATGTTGTGCATTGGCAAATTGATTTTTAAAAGGTGGTTCTGTGATATATTTAATAAACATTTATTAAAAACTTACTGTATATACAAATGTCTTAGGGATCATTTGCTTGCGAGAGCAAAACTTTAAAAAGTTTGTTTAAACAATTTGCAGTATTTGTTAGAAAAATACACTAGAATCTAACAATACTTGAGGACATGTATTAAACATGGTTTCTGGACACAGGAACTGGCAAGGTCCAAACATTTACATTTGTGCCCCTCTGGGGTTTCATAGTATCTCTATTGCTTTTTTAAAAATTAATATTGTTTTCCTTCTTTGTAAAGACTGACTTGGGCCAGGTCTGGTGGCTCATGCATGTAATCCTAGCACCATGGAAGGCCAAGGTAAGATCACTTGATCCTCGGAGCTCAAGGCCTGGCAACATAGGGAGACCTTGTATTAGTCAGGGTTCTCTTAGAGGGACAGAACTAATAGGAGATATATATATATATATATATATATATAAAGGGGAGCTTATTAAGTATTAACTTGCATGATCACAAGGTCCCACAATAGGCTGTCTGCAAGCTGAGGAGCAAGGAGAGCCAGTCTGAGTACCCAAACTGAAGAGCTTGGAGTCTGGTGTTTGAGGGCAGGAAGCATCCAGCATGGGAGAAAGATATATAGGCTGAGAGGCTAGGCTTGTCTCTCTTTTTCTGTTTTTCTGCCTGCTTTATATTCACTGGAAACTGATTAGATTGTGCCTACAGATTAAGGGTGGATCTGCCTTTCCCCCACCCACACAGACACACCCAGGATTAATACTTTGTATCTTTCAGTCCAATCAAGTTGACACTCAGTATTAACCATCACAGACCCCATCTCCTCAAAAATTTTTTAAAAATGAGCTACTGGCACACACCTGTGGTTTAAGCCACTTGGGAGGCTGGGGCAGGAGGATCACTTGGGCCCAGGAATTCCTGGTTAGAGTAAGCTGTGATGACACCACTGCACTTCAGCCTGGGCCACACTGTGAGACCTCATCACTTTAAAATCAATAGCAAAAGAAATATGGGGCCTGGGCGCAGTGGCTCACGCCTGTAATCCCAGCACTTTGGGAGGCTGAGGTGGGCGGATCATGAGGTCAAGAGTTCGAGACCAGCCTGGCCAACATGGTGAAACCCTGTCTCTACTAAGAATACAAAAATTAGCTGGGCGTGGTGGCATGTGCCTGTAACCCCAGCTGATCGGGAGGTTGAGGCATGAGAATCTCTTGAACCTGAGAGGCGAATGTTGCAGTAAGCTAAGAGTGTGCCACTGCACTCCAGCCTGGGCAACAGAGCAAGACTCCATCTCAGAAAAGAAAAAAAAAAAAAAAAAAAAAGATGGACTTTTTAAAATTTGATGAGTGAAGGACCGCCTCAGTGCCAGTTTCATACAGCCTCTCTCTTCAATTCTCTGTAAGAGATAGACTAGAATTACTGTGCCCTGATTCAAAATTTTCAAAAAAATGACTGGTTGGCCCAGCACAGATTAGCTTACATCTTGGCGGGGAAGTCATACAGATAAAAAGATAATTGAGGATGGCAAGTACAATGCTAGAAGTATGTACACAGAATTATGGGCTCACAGGAGAGGTGACCTTAACCAGCTTGGGAAGTTTGGCTCAAGCTCAGTCTTAACAGATGAGACAATGATAGTCTCTCCAGGCAGAAAAACTAGCTTGGGCAGAGACACGGAGGTGTGCAACTGCAGAATGCCTCTCTCTCTCTGTGTGTGTGTGTGTGTGTGTGTGTGTACATGAATACGTGCAACTATGAGCAGCTCAGGCGTGAGCAGTGGGAGATGAGGTTGGGAAGGGTAGGCAGGAGTCCTGTCATGGAGGAACTTGGGAGTGAAGTCAGGGAACTTTGGCCCCTGCAGATGAAGGGCAGTGGCATGCTCATCTGAATTAGATTCCTGTGTTGGAAAGTCTGATCATGAGGCCTGATGGAACATATGATTTAAGTGTGAAGAAGAGAAAATTCAAAGCATTTGATATTGTTATATTTTTGAGAATGATAAAATATTTCTGAGATTTTTATCATAATTGAATCCTGCATATTTGTGAAAGCTCAGTATGTTGTTTGTTGAGGCTGTCTCATATAAAAATTTCTTTACCCAGTTTTATAGTTTTGTAGAGTGTTCACATTTAAGAAAAGATAACAGGAGCCTTGTGGGTGCATTTGTTTTCTTAGCCCATGAGGGAGGGAAACTGTCAGGTATCCATGCCGGTTAATTGGCTTGAGCCTTCTCAATTGATGATTGTCTTCTAAAGAACAGAAAATAATGGAAACTTCACGGGGTTGAGAATCCATTTCTATTATTCATTCAGTTTGCTGAGTTTATCATTTTTATTTCCGGTCTCTGACTAAAATCATCATTTTTTCTTATGTGTGTTGTGTCCAAGCAGCTGTTGTATTTTGTACTAGAGCAGATAATTGCTTTTCTTCTTGGCAAAGAAAATGAGCAGATGTGAAGTAAATATCTTTTTCTGGCTTGATCAGTTGGAAGCTCTGCAACCTAATATTGACTGCATTTTCCTAAGTCATGTAGCAAGTGCAGCTCAATGTCACACTATAGCTCTTAACTGCCAGGCATTCACTTTGGCCAAGATAAATTCTGATCAACTCTGTATGTCAGACTCTTAGTTTTAGAGCTTGAATAGTTAGAAACAAAGTTCGGTATTTGCATAAGGAAAATAGTATGTTGACTAGAATAGCCCTATTGATTCTATTTTCACCAAAAAATGATTTTAGAATTTCCTTACTTGTTTACATTTAACAATAACAAAGCTGAGAAATGCTCAGGGATTAGTTACGTGGATTCTGGAGTCACATAAAATGGGTTTAAGTCCAAGATTTTTCATTTAGTAGCAGTAAAAAGTTGAATTAACTGATTTCCAGATCTATAAAATTAAAGAATAATTAGTAATAATTATTGTAAATGATGTGACATATGTGAAGACTCTAGCATGGGGCCCAGTACAACACAAGCCCCCAATTGGCACTTACTATTGTACCCTAATCTGAAGATAGGCAGTCTTTCTACAGTTGGAGAAGAAAGGGGGTGGATAATAAATTGCCTGTTTGCTCATCTGTGGTGCTACTTTTCAGTGTCTTGCAAGATTGGCTTCATTATTCGTGATCTCTTTCCCACTGGAAAGGAAAAGGGAGCCCCTATGGAATGCTATTATAAGCCAGGAGGTAAACAGCATCCAACTCATTAACTGTCACCACGCCCTTGGGAAGTAGGTCTTCCTACATGTGGAAGGCAAGGCTGGGGGAGCTCATAATCATTTGCTCAGCAGGACACAGCTGGAGAGTGGAAGACCCAGGATGTGAACCCACATCCATCTGATTCCACTATCTAGGCTGCCCCAGGCTGTAGAGGTCAAGCCCTTACAGTGTTTTCTGGAGACATTTAGGAGCAACTTCTAGAAAGAACTGATGGGAAAAGCAGAAGTTTCCTGGGATCAGGAATCTGTTTCCCCTTTTCCCTGAGTGGCTTCCCCCCACCTCCCCGCCACCACACCCCCGCCTTTTTTTTTTTGACGGAGTTTCACTCTTGTTGCCCAGGCTGGAGTGCAATGGCATGATCTCGGCTCACAGTAACCCCCGCCTCCCAGGTTCAAGCCATTCTCCTGCCTCACCCTCCCCAGTAGCTGGGATTATAGGCATGTGCCACCAAGCCTGGCTAATTTTCTGTTTTTGGTAGAGATGGGGTTTCTCCATATTGGTCTGGCTGGGCTTGAATTCCTGACATCAGGTCATCCACCTGCCTCGGCCTCCCACAGTGCTGAGATTACAGGCGTGAGCCACCACGCCCGGCCACTCCTGTTTTGCATGTTGCGTGCTGCTGCTCTGCCTGGCTCTGCGCCATGGCAACATCCTGTTGGAGAGAAATAGGATGTCTCTGTTCAGAGCACCCGGCTCAGCACTTTTCAGAAAGTCATTCTTCACCTTAAAGTGAAGTCATTCTTCACCTTAAAGTGAAATGTCGGGTGCGACGCGTCACGTTTCATCCGTAAGCAGTCTTTAAATACTAAAAAGCTCTCTGACGCAGCAGTGAACTAGCTGTTGCGGGATAGAGGCAATCCTGGGCTCCTGATTATTCTGTCTGCTGAGTGTTATGTTGGATGGTTGTGCTGCTCTTCGGTGGAACTACTTTACGTGTGGCATTTCTGAGACATGGATTGTGTGTGTATGTGTGTATCTGGTTAAGAATCACTTTGTGGACATTTCAAAGTTATTGCATCTTTGTGCAAGCCTTTGCTGTGGGCATGCCAGCCCAGTGTTGCACATAGTCTTGGTGGCACACTAGTGAGTCACTAGCTTTTTATTTTTGTTTTTTAAGAGAGAGAATTTAGGCCGGGCGTGGTGGCTCACGCCTGTAATCCCAGCACTTTGGGAGCCCGAGGCAGGCAGATCACGAGGTCAGGAGTTTGAGACCAGCCTGGCCAACATGGTGAAATCCTGTGTCTACTAAAAATACAAACATTAGCCAGGCGTGGTGGCATGCACCTGTAATCCCCACTACTCAGGAGGCTGAGGCAGGAGAATCACTTGAATCTGGGAGACGGAGGTTGCAGTGAGCCAAGATCGTGCTGCTGCATTCCAGCCTGAGTGACTGAGCAAGACTTCATCTCAGAAAAAGAGAGAGAATTTAAGTAAGGAAAAGGTTGCTTTTCTTTATTTCTCCTTTTTTTGGTTCTGAAGAAATTTAAATTATTCAGGGGAGTATGAAAAAATAATGTGATAAACATCCATATTCCTATTGAGTCATACTTTTTCTGTTTTTTTTGTTTGTTTGTTTTTTGTTTTTTTGGCTTTACCTAAGGAGTGAAACTGTACTGGTGGAGCTCAAGTCTACCTTAACATAGGCTTTGGTCCTATTGCCTTTGCTGACTCCTCAGGGGCAGTGCCTGTCCTGGGCTTTCTGTATATTGGCTGCTTTCTGAGGCCATAACCATCTCATGTAAATTATGCTTCGCACTTGGTTAATCTGGTCATACAGTTGATTTCCCCAGAGAAAATGGATTGGACGATCTATGTGGCCAGGAAGAAAATGTACCCACAGGAATCCTCAGGTGTCACCTTGTCTTAATCTCCTTAATCTACAGTTTGTAATAGACCCGAGGAGAATCTACGAATTTGAAATAACCTAGAGAGAACTACTTTTCAAAAGCCCCAAATTATGCAAGGCTGACTCAGAGATTTGTCTGTTTTGTTCATACATTGTTTTCACCTGTGGCAACACCTGCTGCACAGTTGATGCTTAGCTGGAGGTAGGTGGATGTGGCTCTCCTGACCTCCTAGTTGGTCTTGAAACTGCATCTGCACCAACAGTGACTCTTAGCAATACCCATTGTACATTGTGAGGCTTTGAACTCAAGTTAAAAATGCAGTCTTCCTTCTGTGCCTGTCAACGTTGATGCTAGAGTGTTTTATGAAATGGCCCTGCTTCAGTGAGTATACTTTCACAAGAATTTATTAAACACCTATTACACGAGGAGGTAATAGTTTTCTTACTGTATATAATCCTGGATTCCAATAAATAATTCTGCAGAGTATATTGAGTATAATTAGTAATATAACTGACATTTATTGAGTGACTACTATATTTGCCTACTGTTTTAAGCACTTTACATAAATTAACTCACTTAATCCTTATAACAACTCTATGTGCTTGGTGCCATTCTTACCCACATTTTGCAACTTCAGTAAGGGATCCATGGGGAGAATAAGTAATTTGCTCTGGAAAAATGCAGCGAATAATGGAGAACCTGGAAATCAGGCCCCTGCAGCATGGCTCCTGAGTCTTAATTCACTCTGTTTTTCCTCTGCAAGCAGAAAACTGGGTTTGATGGGAAATCTAATAACTTCAAAAAGTGATCAGGTTAAGGATGGTACCTACTTAAAGAATGCAGAGGACTCTGTGCCTTCTTGCTGGTCTATATTCTGAGTGTGTGTTGCTGTTTTCTTCTATCATGGGCTTTACCTCTGCTCACCTGATCCAGGTTCAGCTTAGTTCTGGGGTTGAATGTGAACACGGTTGGCATATGATTAGTTGTTTAATGGTTAGATATTTTTAACTAGCGTGGAAGAAGCTAATGCTTGTAACAGAAGCCAGTTATTAGTGAGAAGCAGAGTTCACACACACAGATTCAGCAAGTTATGTTCTAACTATAATTATACAGAGTTAGAATAGACCCAGCAGTCCCAGGTAATCACTTTAATCAGTTGAAAGTGGCAATAGATGGTCTTAAAATCAAAGAATTCATGCCTCCTGGAAATACTGTAACAGCTTCTGTTCTAAAAAGGAAAAGAAGAAAACAAAAACTCCAAATAACCAATTACTGAAGTTAAAGCAAAATTACGTTATATTTTTAAAATGAGCTTTTTGAAAAATCACTAGTGTGGCAGCCCAATAGGAAAGGCATGAGAAATGTGGTATATTCTTAAAGTCTTTTGCTCAGGTATTTTAAAAATAGGATTCTATATGTGGATCTATTTATGTCTATATATAGACATCCCCCATTTGGTTTGTAGAACTGTCAAAATAACTTATGATTGTGTGGCTTATGGGCACAGGTTACCCACCTGCATACTGTGGCAGCCCAAAGGCAGAGCATGCCAAATGGTGGGATATGCAGGGAGAAAGACTGGTATCCTGGAAAGCGTCAGGAGTTCATCCGTATGAGGAGTTCTGGTGTCTCCTATAACCCACTTGAAAAAATCAGAGCATGCCAGTTATTCTCCAGGTTAGTAAATGTGTGTGGCCTTTATTAGAGACAGGCAAAACTCAGCAGGGTATTTCAGGAGAAATAAATTATTCCTGTGAATAATTTGTACTTTCCTGGAAATTAAGAGACATGTGGAAATGTAAGAAGACAAAAGGCGGTATTGGATTAGGAAAAAGAGAATCATAGTTTAAGTAGATACCTTGTGTCTGCTCAGTGGGAAAGCAGTGTGCCAACATCTATTTTAGGACACGTTCTGTGCCTGGGCAAAGTAAAAGAGAATGAGGATTATTGCATTATGAAAAGGCACAAAGACCTAAGCAGTAATATCAGAAGCAAGACATTTTCCCCAGTAAAGTCTTGGATGTAGGTCTTCAAAGAAAAGCAGATAAACAACTTCAAATGCATTAATATGTTGTGGAAACTGCAATGAAAAAATAATGGCCTTGCATTGTCAAAGCAAAGACATGGGAAGCTTAGCAAGTAAAACAATAAAATGAGCAGAGCAATACTGAAACAGGTGAAGAAAAGAGCATCATATGTTGAGTTCAGAAAAATTATCGATGGCACAGAAATGGAGAGAAAGACGGATGAATGAATAGAGAAGTAGCTCATAAGAGATTCAAGCTCACACTGAGGCATAAAGCCAACCCGATTGCAAATTTTGTCAGGTTGCAGCTAGGAGAGTGACAAGGCAGAATGTGTTCAGAAGATGGAAATTTCTATCAAAAGCTGTTAATTCTAGAAGGAAAATTGGAGATAAGAGTGGTGAACAGCTGGCACTTTAGCCTGACTTTTGTAGCCTCCCTATGTCACTAAAATGGCTGTCAGCTATTTGGTGTTAGGCATAAAAATAATGTGACAATAAGTAAACAACTTTTTAGAGGATATTAAATATTTCCCTTCATTATGGCTTTTATGTTAACCAAGGGCATTCTCATAGGTGATTAAGTTACATCAGGTAGGCCCTAGGCCTAGGCGTGACCCATGCAGTTACCCCCTCAGGATTCTGAGAAGGTGGGAAAGGAGGACATGAAGGAGACTCTGTGGGGTCACATTGCCTCCTTCCGCCACCCACACCATCTGTGACTCAGCAAGTTACTTAACCTTTCTAGACCGCAGTTTCCTTATAGGCAAAATGAGACCAATGTAACATCTCTCTCATAGGATTGTTATGATGATTAAAGTAGGTAATGCCCAGGGCCTGACATCTCATGTTCCATATTTTAAATGGGGAAAAAAATGAATTCAGAGAAAATAACTTGTCAAGAGTAACACATGCAGTCGGTATTTGAATCCGGGTCTTTCTTGAGCCAGGTCCATGTTCACTGTACTGAGAAGCTCAGCATATATAAGAGAAGGTACTGGAGCATTGCTGGAAACCTACAACTGAGTACAGAGGTGAGAGGCTTTATCCTGGAGGCCCTCGGGCATAATGAAATTATGTGAATAAGAGACCAGTTCCAACCTGTGTTGTTAGACTGACTTTAAATGGTTTGAGAAGCCTGAATAAAGGGGATGTGGGGCGTGGTCTCCTCCCTCTGGACAGGGTGATGGGCATTGTTTGCCAAAAGAGTGATTTGTCATGTCACTCTGTACCAAGATCCCTTTAATGATGACACAAGGGCACCCAGACCCCTCAGCATGGCTAATGATAGGGCAGGATATAATTTTTTTTTAAATCCTGCAATATATGCTAATCACTATGGTAAGTGTTTTCCTGTTTAATATGTAAAGAGTCTCTTTTGAGATCAGTGCTGTTATTATCAACATTTTGTGGTTATGGAAATCCAGGCTAGTATGTAGCGGGACCAGGTCTACAATAGGATTTGTCTGGCCTTTGAGGCAGTCTCTGAACCATGCTTTCATGGTGTCTTTCTCTTGGTGTTCATAAGCTGATTGACTTCCAGCCCATCTGATTATCCTCATCTCCCAGTACCTTCCTACTGGAAGGGCTTACTCTAGCCCTTCTAGAGAAGAATGGCTCTTCTCACCCCCACTGAAATATACATTGTGTTTCTGGTTGCCATGGTTTTTCCTTTCTTGTCATCTACCTCTGTACCTTCACCTTTTCCACTCAGTAACTTCTTCCTGTCTAAAGTCAGTCCTTTGAATACTCTTTCCTGAGCACCAGTCTAGTCTGGTATCCCCTTATCCTATGGCCCAGTGAATTTAGTATTGCTTTACTGATTTTGCAATTGTCATTTGCTACCATGTACTGGTAACCTTTATTATGTATGCCCTTTTCAAAAAGATTTTGAAGTCTTTCTAATGTCTCTTTTAAAAAAGTTACAACAGTCCTTAATATGGTGTATTATACATAATTTAAATGAAATAAATATTTAATTGACTAATTTCAGGATAAGAATATTCTGATCGAAAGAAATAATCATAACACATATCTTTGTTTATAGGAATGAGAGTAAAGTTGTTTGAATATTATAGGAGAGAAAAAGGAATGAGCAGAAGAAAACAGTAGCCAAGAAAAACTGTATAGTAATGGAAAGAATATGGAACCATATGGGAATTCGTATTCTGGCTTGGAAGAATTAGGTCAGTTGCTGCCAAAAATCTTTTAAGTGTGTAATAAAAAGTGGTAGCTACAATAACTGGAAAAAATCTGTGTACATTTGGGTAGCCATATAGCAGCATTTCATTTCCTTTTTTGTACTTAAATGGATCCAAAGTGTGAACTTTTTTTATATATCGATACTACTTGCTTACTGAGTTATTTATATCCTACTGCTCATGGTCATTGCCAAGGTCTGATTATAAAAATTCAAAAAATTGCAACCTCAGGCGTAAATGGGATAAAAAGGAGCAGACAGTTCCTGAACAGTTTCTTTTCTTCTAAGAGCTTAAAGTTTACTCTCTACTGCTTTGCTGTTATGTTATTTAAAATCATATTTGTGGCCAGGCATAGTGGGCATGTAATTCCAGCACTGTGGGAGGCCAAGGCAGGTGAATCTCTTGAGACCAGAGTTTGAGACCAGCCTGGCCAACATGGTGAAACCCCATCTCCACTGAAAATACAAAAATTAGCTGGGGATGGTGGCAGTCATCTGTAATCCCAGCTCCTCTGGAGGCTGAGGTAGGAGAATCGCCTGAACCCAGGAGGCGGAGGTTGCAGTGAGCCTAGATTGCACCACTGCACTCCAGCCTTTTAAAAAATTTATATAAATAAACCAAATAAAATCCACTTTGCTAGACTTTTAGATTATTATCAGCCCATTTATTTGCTGAATTAAATTCTCTTTTAGTAAAAACTAGAGTTCACTGACAAAAAACTGCAGAAAATCGATTTTTGCTTTTGTGTTCATTTGACTCCATGCCTTCCTCCAAGTTCCAATTCATGATGTTCCTCAAGAATATGAAGTACCCACTCCTGTTCGATTTCATGTTAATAGAATAATCCTTGCAAGGGAACCTACTGTGACTTGCATAAAACAGGGATTTTAAAAAGTTCATGCTTAAGATTAACAAACACTAACAAAAATACCAACAATGTGAGGGCCTTTTGAGCAAATACTGAATGGAATTTCCCATTCTGATTCCTCCCCATTTTATAACCTAGCTGAATTAGTACTATGTTGAGAGTGAAGACTTTGGAACCTAAGAGCTGTTATTATCGCTAGGTTTCCTGGCTTTTATTCTAATTGGGAACAGCTGAAGAAAGAGCAGGTGAAATCTTTGTTGACCTCAGGAAATAATTAAATTGTCTTAGTGCTCGTAGCCACCATCCTCGCTGCAGATGACAACGCTGTCTCCTCTGGTGATCCTTCTCAGGGATGTTTCTAAATGTAGATTCTCTGCTTGCCTCCAGTAAATCTGACTTTTGGAGAAGGAAGAGTGGGAGAGAAGAATCAATAGCATCTCCTGGTCTCTAGCCATGGGTATTATTTTGATGAAACTTTCAAGCAGATGTGGAAAGATGACCTTGCAAAGCCCAAACTCAGATTTTTAAGTGACACATCTTCCTAATAAGACATTTAGCTTAACCTGTTTGCCTCCTAAGAAACATGGCTGTTTTCCAGGAAATTCATTCTTTAAAACAGCACAAGCATGAATATTCACCTGTGGTATAGTTCTTTGGCAGATGTTAGGAGTTGTGCTCCATGCAGTGGTTTGATCTGTCAGAAAAGCCACAAAACTCACCTTCCTGTGTTTATTTTTTAAATCTCACTTTCTCAGGTAAAATATTTTCAAAGTCCTTGAGTTTGTTAAATGAAAATGAGTAGAATTGGATTCAAGTCTATATGCTGCTTGTTTCAACTGCATCCTTCTGCAAAGGCTCAGAGTCACTTGTGTGGTTACTTTCCCCCATCCCTTGTTCCCGTTGGCCTATGTGCTATATGTAATCAGCAGGCTCTTGCTGAACCCTAGTAAGCACTTCTGACTCAGGGTTGAGGAAAAGTTCTAACAAGAAGAGGAAATTATATTTATCCCTTTAGAAGGGCGCCTGCTCTGTACCAGACACGGTGTTAAGTCTGAAGATGAATTCCATGAGTGCAGGGATCTTGTCCTTTTTGTTTTACCTTTGTGTCCTCAGCACCTAAAATAGTATCTGGCACATAGTATACGTGCATAAAATACTTCTTGGGTGAATGGAAGGAGACGTAGTGACCCACAAGAGGAGAGAGATGGTACATTCTAATTAGGATCATTGGAGGGGGATTATCTACAAAGGGACAGTTTACACCAGTGAGGCTGTAACCCCATGGCAGTCACTGCAGAGGAACTGTTATCACCCATAACCTGGGAAGCAAGAGTCCTGCAGAAGTCATCGTGATGGGAACCTTTGGTCCAGATGCCCTTCTGAAAGGATAAAGTCACCAGTCAGCCTGAGGTGACCCGGCAGTGAGGGAGTCTGGGTGAGAAACACCCTGAATTCTCTTCCTCCTGTCCTCTGCTCTCAGGCCAGGTTCCCCCTCATGCATGAAGCTAGAAAGCAGAAGGTAGGGAACTTTGTTGATATGACCACACAGGCTGGCCTTCTGATGAGAAACAGAGTGGAGATTGCATCTGGAGCACAAACTGGAGAGATCCAGAATACACAGGAAATTCTCTGCCTCCAAGGAGCTCCCAATCTATTAGGGAGACAGTGGAGTTAGCAGATATTCCAACATAATTTGAACAATAGTGACAAATTATTGAGAACCCTCACAAGAACCCTATAAGATAGGTTATCGTGATGACTTTACAGAGGGAAGCTGAGAGACAGAGAGTTTAACGCATTTGCCTAGGTCACAGAGTTGGGATGTAAAGGAGTCGAGATTTGAACTTCGGAGTTTGGTTCCAGAGTCTGTGCTTTCCTGGATTGGAAGAGTCAACCTGTAGTTTAGAGCAGTGCTTTTTTTTTTTTCTTTTTTTCTTTTTTTCTTTTTTTTGAGATGGAGTCTCTGCACTGTCACTAGGGGTGGAGTGCAGTGGTGCAATCTCGGCTTACTGCAACCCCTGCCTCCCGGGTTCAAGCGATTCTCCTACCTCAGCCTCCCTAGTAGCTGGGATTACAGGCACCCGCCACAATGCCCAGGTAATTTTTTTTTTTTTTTTTTTGTAAGACAGGGGTTTCACTTTGTTGGCCAGGCTGGTCTCAAACTCCTGACCTTGTAATCTGCCTGCCTTGGCCTCCCAAAGTACTGGGGTTACAGGCGTAAGCCACTGTGCCTGGCCAGAGCAGTGCTTTTTAAGCCTTCATGTGCATGAGAATTTTCTGGGGATGTTATTTCAAAATAATTCCTGGTTCAGTGGTCCTGAGGCAGGTCTGAGAGTCAGCATTTCCACCAAATGCTGCCCATCTGCTTTGTGTGGCGAGGCATAGACTTAGGTTAGAGACGTGGGGTCTGCATCCGAAAGATAAGCCTCTGGGTAGTCGTTCCTTTCCCTGACGTGTGAAATGAGCAAGTTGGGTGATTTTTAAGGTCTGTTCAAGCTTGTAAAACCCTGCACTCCCTGGCTTCCCACATGTGGACAGCTCTCTTTAGCTGTCATTGGTGTTTCCCTGGTGGTGACTGTCCAGGAGGCTCCAGAGAGGGAAGCTGGTTTGCGTGGCCTCCTCCTCCCCACGTGCTGAATTCAGATCACAGCTCCTGAGCTTCTGGACTGACAGGGTCTGTACTCTGCTGTCAGCTGTTTCCTTCCAACTCTGAGATCTCTCAGCATCTGGCTCTGCTCTCTTCTGCCCCATGGATCCTCACTCCCTGTCACAGCCAATCAGGGTGCTGGCTCCAACAATGGAGCCTGATGCTCAAGGTACTACATTATATCATTTATTTTGCACACTGTAATCGCAGCCAAAAGTTGTAATATTGCTGTGCATCGCAGTAAAGCTTCTACTTTTTTGAAAGGGGTTTCTACTGCTATTGGACATGCAGAAGATACTTAATGTTGTATGAACAGTCGATGCTTCGCTTTAAATGCCTAATTCTTAATTTAGCTGGGCGTTGTGGTGCACACCTGCAGTCCCAGCTACTTGGGAAGCTGAGGTGGGAGGATAGCTGAGCTCAGTAGTTCAAGACTGCAATGAGCTATGATCATGCCAGTGAACTCTAGCCTGGTCAATAGTGAGACCCTGTCTTGAAAACAAAACAAAACGAAACAAAACAAAAAACTTCTAATTCCCAAATTCATTCTCATTTTGCAACAACTGCAGAATGTCATTGCTTCCATTAGTGCCTGTGAATGGGAAGGAAAACAATCAATCCTCTTAATATTTGACATCCAAAATAAATTTCAGGGTTTTGGTCCCCCAACTTTCTCTCTGTGAGTTGGGGACTCCTGTATCACTGCAATCCATAGCTGCACATGCAGTATGCAAAATCTTTGACTCTGTATTTCAGAAAATCAGCCTGGGACCACAATACTGAGCCTTTCTTTGCCTTTTCTTTTTGCTTCGATCGTACAATGCTATAGCACAGACTCAATAAATTGCACATCGAATCTTACCAGATACAGAGCTCCTGAGACATTATGCGTTATAGTTTTCATGTTGTATTTTGACATTTTAGGCTATTTATTTCATAATTGCATTTGACATTGCTCTGAGCCTCATCAGGATGGAGCAGCAGAGTTATACCCCTGCTGTGCTCAGCAGTGCCTCCTGGAAGATTGTGGAGAAGGTTGTTTGCTGTCCTGTTTTCCTGTGTACATAATTCATTATCTCTTAACTACATCTAGTGCTACGTAAAAGTCATGTAGATATTTGGAAGGGATAATCTTTTATGTTTACATTTAATTTCTCAATCTAAATAAGTCTTTGGAAATTTAGGATAATCTCTAGATTGATGGTGTTGCCTTGGCCTTCTGATTTTTTTCTGGTCTGTGTTCAGAGATGTTTTTATTATGTGCTGTATCACAGCACATGACAATGATTCCCCTTGTGGCTGGAGAGCACCATGTTGATATGGCCAGCATTTAACCAGGGATGGGATTTTTGGATTGTTAAAGGGTAAGGGATGCAATAGTGTCAGATGTTATTATAAAGGTGTAATGAGATTGGAGAGAAGACAGGTCTAATTCTCAAACAACTGAAGAGAGTCTAGGGTTGGTTGCCTTGCTGAAGGAAGGCAGTCGGTCTGTACCTTTGTTTATATGGTTGTCTTGGCCGTGTGCCCTATTTCCTCTTGAGCTCACAGAATCAGACATAGATTGAAAAGGACTTTACTAAAAATCTAGGGAGAGCTTCTCTGGGGTTATATTAAGATTGGGAGATGGCTTGGAATTTCTGTAACCAACAGAGTAAATATTGTATTTAAATATCCCTGATGTCTACAAAGAGTAGCTTTCATGTTAATTGTTATTGTCTTAGAGTAAAGAAAGATACCAAATACAGCTAGTGAACTGGTTTGAGACAGTGCACAGGCAGAAACAAGGGCAATCTAGAATGATTTCATGAGACAGGCTGCTTCCCACCCCCTCCTTAATTCTGTGCATCTCTGGCTTAGTAGCCTAGCAGCACAGGGTGGTATCCCCTGGGACTGACTGCATTGTTTTTCCCGGAGCAGTGCTAGATGAACCAGAACACAGTGTATGTTTTTAAATTCTGCTCAGGCCAAATACTTGGCAACCAGCTCAGTCAGGCTGTGGAATCCTGGACTTAGGTGCCTCTGTATATAAAGGCCTGGGTCTTTAAACAGTTAGGAGAAGCCAGAATGGAATTCTTCTCCTTCCAGCAGGCAGTCTGTCTTTAGGATTAGAAGGTACTTCTTTGCAGTATCATTAGTAGAGAGAAAAAATAAAGTGTTGAATTTGAATATTGAGTTTTAGCAATTAGATGTCTTAAATGTTACTGTTTTTTCTCAGGAAGTCAGCTCCAGTGATGACTGTGAAGTCTTATTTATAGAAGATTGAATGTTGTAGCAGATCATAGACCATTGTGAAATAGCAGATCAAATAAACATTTTTCCTGAAATGTCAAAAACTTCATTACTAGAGCATCTTGTTTCCATAGAGCATGTAATTAATTATGAACCAGGAGTAAATAATATATTTTATAGGACTTTTGTCATTTATCTGGGTGCTATGTTTTATAAACACAATTATTCACTAGTAGTCTTTCAATTCTGCCTTTATTACATGATGATCTGCTAATTCAGAATGAGAAATTTCCACATTAAGCACTTGGCAGGGCTGGGTATGGTAGCTCATGCCTGTAATCCCAGCTACTTGGGAGGCTGAGACAGGGGAATCACTTGAACCTGGGAGGCTGAGGTTGCAGTGAGCCGAGATCAAGCCATTGCACTCTAGCCTGGGCAAAAAGCGAAATTCCATCTCCAGAAAAAAAAAAAAAAAAAAAAAAGATCTTGGCAGCCCGGCTGTGGTGGCTCATGTCTATAATCCCAGCTCTTTGGGAGGGCAAGGTGGGTGGATCACATGGGTCACAAGTTCAAGACCAGCCTCGCTAACATGGTGAAACCACCATCTCTACTAAACAAACAAACAAACAAACAAAAATTAGCCAGACATGGTGGCAGGTGCCTGTAATTCCAGCTATTCGGAAGGCTGAGGCAGGAGAATTGCTTGAACCTGGGAGGAGGTTGCAGTGAGCCAAGATCATGCCACTGCACTCCAGCCTGAGCAACAGAATGAGACTCCATCAAAAAAAAAAAAAAAAAAAAAAACAAGAAAGAAAAAAGAACTTGGCAGATATACAGCTAAACTTTTTGTTGAATTTTTGGTTATCATTTGTAATAAAACATTTGAACTATGTGGCATTTTAGCTCATGGTCGTTGGTTTACTTTTGTATAATCTATTTATTTATTTATCTATTTATCTATTTATTTATTTTTTTGCATTATAAGCTTTTATTATTATACTTTAAGTTCTAGGGTACATGTGCATAACATGCAGGTTTGTTACATATGTATACTTGTGCCATGTTGGTGTGCTGCACCCATCAACTCGTCAGCACCCATCAATTCGTCATTTATATCAGGTATAACTCCCAATGCAATCCCTCCCCCCTCCCCCCCCATGATAGGCCCCGATGTGTGATGTTCCCCTTCCCGAGTCCAAGTGATCTCATTGTTCATTTCCCACCTATGAGTGAGAACATGCGGTGTTTGGTTTTCTGTTCTTGTGATAGTTTGCTAAGAATGATGGCTTCCAGCTGCATCCATGTCCCTACAAAGGACGCAAACTCATCCTTTTTCATGGCTGCATAATATTCCATGGTGTATATGTGCCACCTTTTCTTAATCCAGTCTGTCACAGATGGACATTTGGGTTGATTCCAAGTCTTTGCTATCGTGAATAGTGCCGCAATAAACATAACGTGTTCATGTGTCTTTATAGCAGCATGATTATAATCCTTTGGGTATATACCCAGTAGTGGGATGGCTGGGTCATATGGTACATCTAGATCTAGATCCTTGATGTCTAAAACACCAAAAGCAACGGCAGCAACAGCCAAAATTGACAAATGGGATATGATTAAATTAAAGAGCTTCTGCACAGCAAAAGAAACTACCATCAGAGTGAACAGGCAACCTACAGAATGGGAGAAAATTTTTGCAATCTACTCTTCTGACAAAGGGCTAATCTAATATCCAGAATCTACAAAGAACTCAAACAAATTTACAAGAAAAAAACAACCCCATCAAAAAGTGGGCAAAGGATATGAACAGACATTTCTCAAAAGAAGACATTCATACAAAAATGCTCATCATCACTGGCCATCAGAGAAATGCAAATCAAAACCACAATGAGATACCATCTCACACCAGTTAGAATGGCAATCATTGGCCGGGTGCGGTGGCTCAAGCCTGTAATCCCAGCACTTTGGGAGGCCGAGACGGGCGGATCACGAGGTCAGGAGATCGAGACCATTCCTGGCTAACACAGTGAAACCCCGTCTCTACTAAAAAAATACAAAAAATTAGCCGGGCGAGATGGCGGGCGCCTGTAGTCCCAGCTACTCGGGAGGCTGAGGCAGGAGAATGGCGTAAACCTGGGAGGCGGAGCTTGCAGTGAGCTGAGATCCGGCCGCTGCACTCCAGCCTGGGTGACAGAGCGAGACTCCGTCTCAAAAAAAAAAAAAAAAGAATGGCAATCATTAAAAAGTCAGGAAATAACAGGTGCTGGAGAGGATGTGGAGAAATAGGAACACTTTTACAGTGTTGGTGGGATTGTAAACTAGTTCAACCATTATGGAAAACAGTATGGCGATTTGTCAAGGATCTAGATCTAGATGTATAATCTATTTATTTTACTTTAAAAATTAAGTTTTGAGTAGATAGAGAATTTTTTTAAAACTGTGTGTAAAGTTTAAAAGATCCTTGTGTATTGGTGTCCTTCTGCCAACCCATTCTCTTCCCAGTGTCCTCAGAGGTAACATTATTGTGAATTTTGGTGTTTATTTTTCCCTCACTTTTCTTTATGGTTTCACCACGTTTGTATTCCTATATGATACACGTATGTAGACGAATCATAAAATATATATTATTTAGTGACTTGTTATTTTCATGCAACACTGTTTTTCTGAGAACCATCTTTGTTATTGCTGGCAACTAAATTCCAGTCATTTCCCCGCTGTGTAATACTCTATATAATGCTGTATAATGCTCTATATAATGGCTCTATCACTTATCATCCAGAATGTGATGGAAATAAATTTGGGCTTTTTTTTTTTCCTGTCGGTAGTGCTTTTGTGAACATTCTTTACATTTCTCATATATATGTACATGGATTTCCTTAGGTTGTATTCTTACAAATGACATTTTTCAGGTCATAGGGCATGTGTATCTTCATCATTATTAATTAGGCCCTATTTCTTCCCCCAAACTGGTTGTAACAATATACGCCACCCTCAGCAGAGTTTGCGTGTTCATGATGCTCCAGGCTCCTGCCAACGCTGATATGTCAGACTTTAACATTTTCAAACTTGTTGTGTATGAAATATTTTCTTACAGTGTTTTAATTTGTTTTTCCCTAATTACTAATGAGAATGATCACATAGTCACATGATTATTATTGGCCACTTGGGATTTTTTTCCTGTGAAGTGCCTTTTCAAGTCTCTTGCTGATTTTTCTTAGGGTCATTAATGTAGTAGAATTTATCAGTCTATTCCTCTCTAAGATTCACACTATATTCTGGTCTCTATCCTGAGGTCATGAAGATGTTCATATTGTTTTCTAAACATTTCTGAAAACATACTTTTGACTTTTAAGTCTAAAGTCTTCACTTTACCTGAGTCCCCCTTCTTTACTTTTTTCCTTCCATCTTTTCTTTCTTGTTTTCGATATGAATAACCAAGTGTCTCTGTATGATTCATTGAAGCTCCAGTTCTTTACTACTGGTCTACAGGGCCAAGACTGTCACAGATTAAGTTTCTACCTACACATATCAGTTTCTGGTTTCTCTCTTTCTCTCTCTCTCTCTTTCCTTAGAGACAGTAGAGACAGGATCTTGCTTTGTTTCCCTGGCTTGTAGTGGCTCCATCTTAACTCTCCGTAGTCTTGAACTCCTGTGCTTCTGCGATCCATCCACCTCAACTTCCCAAGTAGCTGGGATTACAGACATCTGACTAAGTAAAAAGAACTGTACAAATGGGGTCTCAGTATGTTGCCCAGGCTGGTCTCTAACTCCTGTGCCCAAGAGATCTTCCTGCCTTGGCCTCCCAAAGTGCTGGGATTACAGGTGTGAGCCATGGCTCCTGGCTTGGTTTCTCTTTTGTGTTCCTTTGTCTTTCATGTTAATACCACCTAGTCTTAATTGTTGTAGCCTTAAAACAATTTAAATAACTGTCATAATAACTGCTTTGTCGGTCTTTATAGTTGTCTTCATTATTTTATGAACCTTTGCTGTTCTATTAAAATTTTAGAAGTTTTTATTGGAATTATGTTGATACTATGTAGATCCATGTTGGGAGAAGTGACATCTTAATGATATTGAGTTTTCTTATAATGGATAAGAAATTGGATATACTTTTCCAATTATTGAGCTTCTTTAATGTCTTTGCATGTTTTACAATTTTCTGTGTAAAGCTCAAATCTTCTTAGGCTCCTTGTTTTTGAAAATCTTATAAAAGGTATTATTTATCATTTACATTTTTTAACCTTTTAATGCTAGTGTGTAGAAATAAAATTGATTTTTGTGTCTTAATTTTTTATTTAGCAAAATTACTAAACTTTCTAGATTTTTTCTTCTTTCTTTCTTTCTTTTTTTTTTTTTTTTTGAGACAGAGTCTTGCTCTGTTGCTCAGGCTGAAGTGCAATGGTGCGATCTCAGCTCACTGCAATCTCTGCCTCACAGGTTCCAGTGATTCTTCTGCTTCAGCCTCCCGAGTAGCTGGGACTATAGGTGCGTGCCACCACACCCCACTAAGTTTTTTGTATTTTTAGTAGAGATAGGGTTTCTCTGTGTTGGCCAGGCTGGTCTTGAACTCCTGACCTCAGGTGATCTGCCCACCTTGGCCTCCCAAAGTGCTGGGATTACAGCCATGAGCCACTGCACCTGGCCTACACTTTCTAGTTCTAATAGTTCATGAATAGAATCTTTTAGGTCATCTACATATACAATCATATCATCTTTAAACTACTTCTTTCTTTTTAACCTTTATAATTTTTCCTTATATTTTTGCCTTATAGTTCCATCTTAGACCTACAATTAGTGAATAGAAGTGGTGAAAGCAGGCAGCTTTGTCATTACCTGGTCTTTAAGAGATTGTATTGTTGGTTACCAACTAATTTCATTGTCATCACAGAGTACAGTTTTTAACACATAAATCTTTAACATGTATTTAGACTTATTTTATGGCCCAATATGTCATCAAACCCAACTGAGCCATAAAATCCAATAGATCACTGCTGCTCTTTTGTATATGATCAACATTTATAAAAGTTTCATGTATTTTCTGCATTGTAGGTGCAAATTCTTGCACATTATACACTAGCAGTTGTCAATATATCATCTAGGGACCCTGAGAGTTCCACAACACCCTTTCAAGGGGTCCATTAGGTAAAAATTATTCTTATAGCAATACTAAGTCATTATTTGCCTTTTTCTCATTTTTTCTTGAATATGCAATGGAGTTTTCTGGAAGCTACATGACATGATATTGCAACAAAATGAATATAGAAGCAGATAGTAGAAGGATACAATAGGCATCTATTAAGCCAGATGTTAAGGAGATTTGCAGAACTGAAAAAACAAAACCCCTTTATCACCGATTATTTTTTGTTTTAGAAAATATAGTTATATTTTATAAAATGTATTTATATTAACATGAAATAAGCTTATCATTATTTAAAAATTATTATTAAAGAAATATTTTCTTAAATTATAAGTTTTGATTTCTTATATAGTAAATATCAAGAGAAATAACCTATATACAGAAAAGCTTTTTAGGGTTCTCTATAATTTTTCAGGATGTAAAGGGGCTCTGAAACCAAAATTTTTAAAAAGTACTGGTTTATAAGAAGAAGCTGGTTAATGGTGTTATGTAAATCCTTTATGTTGTTATTGATTTCTCTTTTAGTCTTTTTGATCTCTCAGTTGCTGAAAGGAGTGTGTTAAAATGTTTTCATTAATGTAGATTTGTTTATTTCTCCTTGGAATTCTGTCATTTTTGCTTTATATATTTTCAGGTGGTGCTATTGGGAGTAAACCAATTTAGTAATATGATATCTTTTTGGTGATTTGAGCCTTTTCTCTAGTTTTTGTGTTAAAGTTTATTATGTCTAAAATAGCTAATTTGTTATAGCTATGCTGGATTTCTTTGGGTTAGTGTTTGGCTGATACATTTTTCTATCTTTTCAAAATTTTAGTCCCGGTATTTCAGGTCTGACTCTTGTGAACAAAGTGGAAAGTTATTCAATGTGTCAATAAATACAGTAGATCTCTCATGACATATATCCTATTATTAGCAAGTAGTTTATTCCCATCTTGTTTTTATAAATCTCTCTCAACACGCACATATGCACACACATACCTCTTAATAAGCATTTTCTACTAAAAAAAGCTTCCAGAATTTCCTGAAGCAGGTGTAAGACAGTGGCATACTCCTTTAGTTTCATGTATTTAAAATATCGTTATTTCACTTTAATTTTTGGAAGATTTTTTTAGGGATGTATTTCTGATTTGACAGTTATTTTTTTTCTTAGCTCACTGAAGCCACTGTTCTGTCTTCTGGCTTCCATTCTTGGCTTCAGTAGGTCACCACTCTGCCACTTTTTTTGTATAAAATCAAGGTTTTCTCTTTGACTACTTTTAAGATCTTTTGTCTTTGATCATCTGCATTTTCATATTGGTAGTCAACATGTAGATATACTTTTATTTATCCTGCTTAGGATATGTTAGGAATCCTGAACCTGTGGAACGGGTTTCTTGCCAATCTGGAAAATTTGTGGCCATTGTCTGTTTTAATACTGCCTCTATTCATTATCTTTTTCTCCTGATCTCATATTGAAGCATGTTAAATTTTCTTACTCCCCCCCCCCATTTCTATTAACTCTAGTTTCATATTCTATCTTTTTGTCCCTTTGTATTACATTCTAGGTAATTTAATTAAGTCTAATTTCACTTTAATTATTTCATCATTTTGACTTGTTGTATTCATAAACCTGTCCATAGAATTTAATATTTCAGTTAGGCTATTTATTTCTAGAAGGACTTTTTGTTTATATTGAAATCTTCTTAGTCTTTTTTATATTACTTTCCTTCTTATGCATATTTACAGGTCTTCTAGACATTATAGAGTGAGAAGATGTGAAATTCCTAAGAGCAAACACACTGGGCCACCTGGCACCATATTTATTGGGAGAAACTCACAGAAACAGGAGGCTGTGCAGATGTGCTCACCTCCCTTTCCCACTGATTATGGAATATGCTCAGGGATCTAGCTTGGAGAATTGTAAGACACAAGGAGAAAGAGTATAGGTTTAGGGTTGTGGAACGTGTAAGCTGGAAGACTGGAATAATACCACTCCTTTCCTTGCATGACACATGAATGGAGTTCAAGCATGATAGCATATGACCTCACAAAACCGTGGCCTCTGTTCTACCACCTCAGAATTCATGGTCGAGAGAGCACCAGCAGATTCATTTTTAAATTACTGAGTCCCCAAGATGGGATTGTTCCTTAAGACATGCAACCCTGGTTCAAAAGTCACTCACTAAACTGTCCATAAAGAAGCATAAGGCTCATTCAGCCCGCATGATATCCGTAGCTAGACACAGGAACAGATAGAGGTGAATTTCTTGTTCTGGCAGTACTGCAGCTAGATCCTCCTACGGAAAAACAATAAAAACTGCCAGATAAAATGTTTTTTAAAATCCACTTTGTAAATATACTGATGAGCTAAGTAGTTCTCAGAAACCAAAACTCAGGTGAAAGCGGGACATTGAAAAGGTAAGAGGACTACGAAAGCATTCATTAAATAAGATCGTAGTTGAGCCTTCTAGAAAGTCCATGGCCTTGCAGGCATTGCAGAATAGAAAAAAAAAAAAAAGCCCAGTGACCACCCAAGAGGGAGAGTCAATGAGAGACATCCTGTCTCACTGCATAAAGCTGGGATTCTCAAGGGTTACACCCTCTCTGTGAGGTCACTGTAAGGAAATTTCACCGACCTAAGCATTGACATTGGTTATGCAAGGGAAAGAGCTCCCTTGAGGATGTATAATCACAAACCAGCCAGCATAAGGTTTTATACCTTGAATTCATACCACCGTATTTTCCAAAAAAACTTCAAGTGGAAATTTAACGTACTCCTGGGTTTTGTACTATCCCCAGGCAAATGAAGCAAATCATATCACGCAACCCAGGCATCCAAGTATTCACAAAGAAGAAATTCCAAGAAATATGAGCTCAGTGCTATAATTTAAAAATGCACAAGTGAACAAAACACCATGAGAAAGCTTGCAGATGAAAACCAGATGCCAAAATTAGACCCACAGACTTTATAAATAGGGACTGTATGAAATAGAATATAAACTTCTGTGTTTTGTTAATTCTACAATGCCACCAATTTTCAAATGCACCATTTTATTTAACACAAAAAGAGAGAGAGAAAAAACACTGACAATTACAATTGTAAGCTGCATTTCAGTCTCAAAGAAGCAAAAATGTGGCTTATTATTTCTTCAGATCATATCATTTCTTTTTATTATCCACAGGTTTACTGGCTAATATGCTAAGTCCACTCAGTGAACTTTTTTAGATACTCTATTTTCAGGTCTAGAATTTCTGTTCAGTACTTTTAAATATAATTTCTGTTTTTTGGTGAGAGTTTCATTTGTTCATCTATTATGAGCATATTTTCATAGCATAGTTATAATAGCTATTTTAAACCCTTCTCTCAGCTGGAGACCATCATTCTCAGCAGCAAGAACAGAAAACCAAATACTGCATGTTCTCACTCATAGGTGGGAACTGAACAATGAGAACACTTGGACACGGGAAGGGGAACATCACACACCGGGGCCTATTGTGGGGAGGGGGGAGGGGGGAGGGATGGCATTGGGAGTTATACATGATGTAAATGATGAGTTGATGGGTGCTGACGAATTGATGGGTACAGCACACCAACATGGCACATGTATACATATGTAGCAAACATGCACGTTGTGCACATGTACCCTAGAACTCAAAATATAATAAAAATAAATAAATAAAAATAAACCCTTCTCTCCTAATTCAAATATTTGGGTCTCTATTGATTGCCTATTCTCTAGAGTTTGGGTCATGTTTTCCTGTTCTTTGTGTGTCTGATAATTTTGGATGGTGTCCTGGACATTGCTAATGATATGTTTTAGAGATTCTTGATTATTTTGTATTCCTCTCAATATAATTGATTGTGTTTGTTTTAGTAGTCAGTTAATTTGGGTGAACTTGAACTTCCCAACTGTATCTCCTGCAATGGGATGGCATCTGAAATCCCTGTTGAGATCTGACAGCCTCACCAGGGCTATTTGGAGTTCTGCTTCACACATGTAGGCCAGAAGTCAGCCAGATATTTGAGCAGAGATTTTGCAGAATTGGGGACAGTCTTCTGTGACTCTCTTCTTTACAGGATTTCCTCTTCACTTTACAGTTATCAAGGTTGCACTGCATTCTGTCTTCAAACTAATAAAAATAGGGGTTTCTATTAGAATCTTAGCTGCCCTACACAGTAGAGCCAGCTGTCCGTTCCCCTCAGATGAAAAGCCATAAAAAACAGGAAACTTATCATACAGTTCCCATCTTCAAAGCATTGGTTCCCTTCTGGTTTCTGCCTGCTGTTGATCACTCTTCAGTACCTTCAAGCACTTATCTTCAATATTGTGTATAGAGTTTTAAGTGGTGGGATTTTTTGTTTGTTTTGGTGAGAACGTTGGTTCAATACAAGATACTCCACCATTACCATAAATATTACCTCCCTATACTTATTTTGACATTTTAACTTATGCATTATACCTAGGAAAAGTTTATTTTGAGTGGTTTCATTTATTGCACACTATCTGTATTGTATGGTAGAATTTTTCTTTCTGGTAAGCATCTGTCATCACTTAATCATAAATCACATGCAAGTTCAAAGTACAAGTTTCTTAATTGAAGAGTAATTATTATAATAATCAGTTGTAATAATTACTTATAATGATGTACATGTGTTTTCATTTGTGGAAGGAATTATAATTCCCAATATGACAAAACTTTGAAATTCCCTTAATAATTAACTAAATAATTATGACTCTATCAAGTTGCAAGTGACTGTTTTGGAACAGTATTACCTCATATCTAATATGAGGCATTTAAACTAAATAATACAACTGCTAACTCTCCTCAAACCCTTAGAATTTGCTAAACTAATTTGTTAAACTAACAATTAGTTTTTGCTTTGAAACACAGGTTTGTGAAACTTTGTGCATTAATAAAACCTGCTCTTTTTGTTAAGTTAGGAGGAAAGTGATGTTTTCAGTGGAACACTGCCTTAGTAAGCAAACCATGATAAGGTTGCAACTGAGGCTGAGCCATTATAGGCAAGTTTCATGTGCACCATTCGATTCAGACCGGGTGGATTTCAAGCTGTTCTAGGAAAATTCTTTCGGCTAAAGAGAGGGCTCTTTCTTCTAGTCTAGGCCAGTGTTCTTTAAACATTTTGGTCCGCTTTTTCCCTAAGTTTATTTTGAAATCCCATGAACTGCTTCTCACATTTATATTGGCATCTAAAATTTTTCATTGTAAATGCTCAGTATTTACAAAGAGTATAATTTCCCATATATTGTTGATATTGACAATTTAATGTAAAATTGTTAGAGCCTTGTTTTAAATATGTCAAATGGAATATAAATACTTAAAGTGATTTATCTACCATTATATTTTAAAAATATATCAATAAGCTCATCTTTTATCTCTTGGAATTTTATATTATTCTTTTTCTATTTTCAACTAATATTTTTATTCCATTTGGCTTGTAGAATTTTGTTCTAATTTGATGCAATTTTATGTTTTCGTTAGTCACTGTACTATATTTCTATGCAATAAAATATCTACAAATAAATATGATTTTTAAATTTCCCGTATCCTTAGGCTCTAAATATTAAAATTTCTTCTGTATTAATTACGAATATTATTAATAAACAATTTATCAAAACAGTATTAATGTTATTTTTTAATCTTTGAGGCAGCATAGTATAGTATTTAAAAGCACATACTCTGGTGCCTGAGTAAATGGTTTCAAATCTCAACTCTAACTCCAGTTGCTCTAGACTTTTCGTTGCCTTATCTGTAAAATGAAAGTTCAAAATAATGCTAGTCTCTGGGTGTAGTGGCTCATACCTGTAATCTCAAAACTTTGGGAACCTGAGGCAGGCAGATCCCTTGAGACCAGCAGTTCAAGACCAGCCTGGGAAACTTAGCGACACTCTATCTCAACAAAATAATCTTTAAAAATTAGCCAGGTGTAGTGGTATGCACCTGTGGTCTTAGCTACTGGGGAGGCTATGGCAGGAGATGTGCCTGAGCCTAGGAGTTTGAGGCTGCAGGGAGTTATAATCTTGCCACTGCACTCCATTCTGGGTGACAGAGTGAGACCATGTTTCTAAAATACTACTACTACTAATAATAGTAATAATAATGATATGGTTTGGCTGTGTCCCCATCCAAATCTCATCTTGAATTATAGTTCCCATAATCCCCACATGTTGTGGGAAGGACCCAGTGGAAGGTAATGAATCACGGGTGTGGTTTCCCCCATGCTGTTCTCATAATAGTGAGTGAGTTTTCACAAGATCTGATGGTTTTATAAGAGGCTTTTTCCCCTTTGTTGAGCACTCATTCTCTCTCCTGCCACCCTGTGAAGAGGTGTCTTCTGCCATGATTCTAAGTTTCCTGAGGCCTCCCCAGTCCTGTGGAACTGTGAGTCAATTAAACGTCTTTTCATTATAAATATCCCAGTCTCAGGTATTTCTTCATAGCAGCATGAGAATGGACTAATACAAATGCCAAGCTAATATAAATGTTACCAGGTCTAAATCAGTTCATACATATAAAGTGCTTAGAATAGTTCCTAGGCCATAATAAATACAATGTAATTGTTTGCTTTATTTTTCTGCCCATAATGATTAAAAGTGAAAAGTAAGATGTTATTGAAATGCATGTCACTGAGATGGATAAGTTTTTAAATTAGCTTATGTATTAAATGATAACTATTATTTATTGCTGGAGTGAATCTGGGTTCCATCATGGCTGTCACACTTTTTCATTTATATGCTTCTAATGAGAAACCTTTTCATATAGATGAGTAGATGAGAATGAAGGGATTCTTGTTAGAGCAAAAGTTTCCTGATTCTTTGAACTTTTTTGGATTATGTGCCAAAAAATGACTTACTGGTCTTTCATAAATATCATTTTTAATGATCTTTCAGTGAATGGCTCCATTAGATTCTGCTTCAATTTTGTTGAAAGCATTCAGTTAGAAACCATCTCACTTGCAAAATGATTTTTCTCCAGTATATGTACTCATTTTCTTTTGCAACACCAATACCAGTGTTTCTAATTGTACGTTTTCTGGGTGCCCTGAGAGAATTTTTCATTCAGGACAGTGAACTGTTGTAAAACACTATGGGTAAAAAGTACTATTTTTTAAAAGAGAAAAAGTAAGGGCTAATGTGAGAGAGAAGGTGGAAACAGAGAACTAGAAATGGCTCCTGGACTGCGCTCCTTCTTAGAGTGTAGCACGATTCTGGGCAGATAGGTTTGGGAAAGTCTTTGTGTAGCCCTGATGCATGTACTCCAGTGTGAAGATCATGACCACTGGGACCATCCTTTTTCCCTCGGGAGTCTGAGCCAGGGATATGGCATGCCCAGCATTTGCTAATTTGAATTTTGACTTCTGATCCCTTTTGGGATGTGTGTTTGGGGGAGAGCCAGTTAGTGCTGTGGTTCTTAAACTGCAGTCCACAAATCCAGGGGGGTACCCCAGATCCTCTTACAGAGGTTCTGTGAGGTCAAAACTATTTTTATAATAACACAAAGATTTTTGTCATTTTTCCTGTGTGAATAATTTGCCCTGACAGTACACAAGCAATGGTAGATAAAACAACTGATCCTTTATCATGAATTAAAGCAGTGGCACAAATGACCAGGGGTCATTGTATATTGTGGCTCACATTTGTGGTCTAAACAAATTCAGTTTTCACTTAAGAATATCCTTGATGAAGCAGTAAAAAATTTAAATGAAATCCCAACACCTAAGAATATGTCTTTTTAATATTCCATGTGATGGAACGGGCAATATGCATAAAGCACTTCTGCTGCACACTAAAGAACAATGTCATGAGGAAAAAGCACCTGAATGATTGTTTGAATTGCAAGCTGCACTGGCTACTATTTTTCTTTTAACAAAACATCATTTTTGGTAGAAAGATTTTGCTGACAAACTATTGTCTTAGTCCATTTTGTTCTGCTATAACAGAATACTACAGACTGGGTAATTTATATAGAACAGAAATTTATTCTATCACAGCTCTTGAGGCTGGGGAGTCTAAAATCAAGGCACTGGTAGATTAGGGCCTGGTCTTTCTGCTTTCACCTTGGTACCTTGAACACTGTGCTCTCCGGAGAGAAAGAACGTTGTGTCCTTACATAAGGAAGAATAGGAGAGAGAAAGAACCCATGGCTGCAAGCCCTGCTTATAGCAGCATTAATCCATTCATGAGGGCTCCACCCTCAGACCAACACATCTCCCATTACACCTCACCTCTCAACATGGTGGCATTGGATATTATATTTTCAACACATGAATTTGGGGGGACAAATTCACACTAAAGCAGTTGTGGTTATTCATACTTTGGTATTCATAATAGGCATTTTTCCTCAAAAGAAGCAATGAGCCTGGTACTTCAGTGAAAATATCTAATAGTATTTATTTCTAGTGTTAAAATTCAAGTTTTCAAGGAAACATTTGGATTTGGATTTAAACTTGTAACTTCATTGTGAGTTTTACAGTCTACCAGTACCAAAAGTCTTTTGATGAGATTGGTGATGATACGTGATAGTAGCAAATAGGATTTTCAAAATATTGTGTAATGAAAATGCGTAAACATTTGGAAAATTTATGTAACTCAGTGACCTCATATTTTTCAAGTGGCCAATGCATGATGTTACAAAATCATGCATGGGTGTGTTAGTGTTCTCCACTAACACAAATGTTCTCCAAACTAATGGAGAACATTAGTTTGTGTTCTCCAGAGAAACTGAAGAAATAGGATCTCTTTCTCTCTCTCTCTCTCTCTCTCTGTGTGTGTGTGTGTGTGTGTGTTTATGTAGAGAGATTTATTTTAAGGAACTGGCTTATTTAGTTGTGGAGGCTGGCAAGTCTGAAGCCTGCAGGGCAGATTTACAGGCTGGAAATTCTGGCAACAGTTGGTGTTGTAATCCTAAGTCCCAAGGGTGGTAGTCAGGCAGCATTTCCACATTTCCACGTTGTAGTCTGGAGACAGAATTCCTTCTTTCTTGGGGGCCCTGAGTGTTTTTCCCTTAAGGCCTTCAGTTGGTTGGATGAGCCTTGCCCACATTATGAAAACTGATCCATTTCACTCCATCTACTCATCTACATGTAGTCACGCCTTAAAAAAATACCTTCACAGCAACATCTAGCCTGGTGTTTGGACAAACAACTGAACACCACAGCCTAGCCAAGTTCACACATAACATTAACCATTGCAATGGGTAAAAGATTCATTCAAGTTGAAGGTAGACCAGTAGATTCGACATCACAAATAAGCTTCAAGAAACTACCACTTGTTGAATATTGTAGTATCAAAGAAGGATGTCTGCAATTATCTGGAAAGCTGTTAAGATACTCCTCACTTTTCCAACTATTAATACATCTGAGCAAGGGTAGATTTTCCTCATATACTTCAACCAGAATAACATATAGCAGCAGATTGAATGTAGAAAGAAATATGGGAATTTAGCTTCTCTTCTCCTGGAATAAACCAGATATTTAAAGAGATTTTCAAAAATATTTTTAAAAAATTATTCTTTTCACTAATTTTTAGTTTTAAGAAATATAGATTTTTTAAATAAAATGTTTTCAAGAGACAATAGATTTATTATTTTAATGCATTAATAAAATTTTAAAAATCTTTTCTCTTAGATATAATACACTTACAAATTCTTTTCTCAGTAATATTTTAGTGTAAAGGGGCCTTTAACACTGTCGTTTGGTAATTGCTGCGTTGGTAAACAGAAGGTGATAGATTGGGAAAATAATTAATCTTATTAAGACAGCACATGTTGTAGTTAGATGTTTCCTTGAGGTGTTAGCCTGTTTGAACATTTGAATATTTTAATGAATGTTTTTACATCAAAAGTGGTTTGTACACATATACGACCATAGTGTTAGTGGTTGTTCAACATGATGTAAGATAAACACCCTGAATTGAGCATGCTGGCTAGTTTGGGGAACTTTCTTCCACATCGGATGTAGTTGAGGGGACGTTCACTATTCGAGAGCTGGAGAGCAGTGCTCTCTGATGAAGAGCCTCCCAAAAATGACCTGCTGATGCTGGGTTGCTCTTCCTTTTTTTGTTGTTTTTTTTTTTTTTGTTTTTTTGAGACTGAGTCTGCCTCTGTCACCCAGGCTGGAGGGCAGCAGCCTGATCTCGGCTCACTGCAAGCTCCGCCCCCCGAGTTCACACCATTCTCCTGCCTCAGCCTCCTGAGTAGCTGGGACTACAGGTGCCCGCCACCACGCCCGGCTAGTTTTTTTGTATTTTTAGTAGACACGGGGTTTCACCGTGTTAGCCAGGATGGTCTCGATCTCCTGACCTCGTGATTTGCCTACCTTGGCCCCCGAAAGTGCTGGGATTCCAGGCGTGAGCCACTTAGCACGTCCAGGGCTGTTCTTTAAATTGACTCTCAGAGCTCTTTGCCAATTAAGTGCATGAGGAATTTCAGCAGCTTTTTAAAGTCCTGCCTCTGGGCCTCAAATCCCTGAACATCTCCAGCATCTGCTTCAACTATTCAGCCCTCCTCACTTTGTTATAACAATGTTAGAAATGTAGTGGCAGCTGCAGTTTTATGGTCTGAGTTTAACCAATGACACCAACATCTGTCCTAGGTCAGCATCCTTAATTTTTGGTTTTGGTACATGGAGGATAATGTACACAGTATCAATCAATATGTCTAAGAGGAAAGGAAAGCAAAGTGCTAAAAGCACAATTTGAACTCATGGAGACTGTTTTACTTTAATAATCCCTTACAGTCTCCCTTTCCAAATTATCACATACAACTTGTTCCTGAATAAATTTTCTTTCTTACCTGTTAAAAACATTAACTGTAGCCAGGTGCGGTGGCTCAAGTGGATAATCCCAGTATTTTGGGAATCTGAGGCAGAAGGATTGCTTGAGACCAGGAGTTTGAGACCAGCTCGGGCAACACAGTGAGATCCTGTCTCTACAAAAATAAATACCCAGGCATGGTGGTGGATGCCCATAGTCCTAGCTACTTGGGAGGCTGAGGCAAGAGGATCGTTTGAACCATGGAGTTCAAAGCTGCAGTCAGCTATGATTGCACCACTGCACTCCAGCCCAGGTGATAGAGTGAGACCCAGCTCTGAGGGAAAAATAAAAAATATATTTATAATATAAATATATTTAATAATACATAAAAATTATAAATCTATATTTTAATATATTTATATTTATAAAAATATATTATAAATATAAATATATATAATAATGTATAATTATACAGAATATATAATTATATAATATATATTATATTCTATATAATATCATAAACTTATATATAATATATAAAAATTATGTGTTATATATAAATTGTATATAATATTAAATTTATATATATCTCCTTCTCTAAAAATGGTCTTCTAAAGGTTCAGGTAGATCACGACAAGGACATTTGTGACCCAGGTTGATGACAAATACTAGGCATCCGCCTTATTTGGTTTCTCAGCCACATGTTTCCTGAGAGATCCCTGAAATAGGAGCGTGGTTCCAATGACTGCAAGGAAAGAGCAGCCTGCAGACTAATTGGCATGCAGCTGGGAGCAAGAGCAGCCAAAGTGACTTACAAAAGATCTGCTGTGTCCTAACAGGCCTGGAGATTTCCTGCAGACTCCGGCAAAGTGGCTCAGGCTGTGTTTGGAGTAGCTCAGTCTGAAAGCCAGTTAGATTGTGGCAGCTGCTTGATTAAAGAACACTATTCAGTAGAAAGGAGGGAAACAAACGAAAAAACAGAAATAGACTCTACGTACTGATTGTTTGACTAGAGACAGATAGAGACCCATTACCAGTGAGTCTAATAGGGTATAGCAGTATCAGAACAACCTGACTTTGGCTGGTCATTTCACTTTGTGGCAAGGTGTTTGCCTCCCGTGCTTTAGATTTTCTCTCGGCTTTATTTTCTCTCAAATGATGGTGAGACTCATGTTCTGTGATTGGAAAGCACTTTAGGCTTTTTCCCTGTTTGTATCTCTATAGTTTAACTCCTATGGCAACCTCAAGAAACCTATCCTACAGGTTAGTGCACAATAAAGAGTAAGATGAATTATTAAAAGCCTTTTAAAACACCTGTAAATATAAAGGCATTATACAAATTTTAAACACATTTTGGAAAGCAGAGGCATATCTAGAAAAGTGTTGTCAAGTTGTGACTGATGCATTACCATCTGGCATCTTGTTCCTGCCCAGGAAAGAAGTCCAGAGAAAAGAGAGAGAGGCTCAGGGAAGTAGGAACTTTTTCTGATTTATTTTCCAGTTTTTTCTGTTTGTTTTGAAAATATGTGAAATTTTTTATTCAAAATTTTTATTCTGAATGTACTTGTATTTTAAAAGTGGAACATGGAAGTGTATTGTTCTTTCTTATGTGTGTTAATATGGAAATATTTTCTCTCACCCAATATATTGTTTTGTTTTTCTTAGCTCTCTGGGTATTGCTCTGAAGCTTTTTTATGTGAATTATCTCACTTAATATACACACAGCCCTATGAAGTTGTTACTATTTTTACTATTTCCGTTTTGCAGAAGACCGGCTGAGGCTCTGAGAAGCCAAATGCCATTAGCTTAAGGTCACATCTGGTGACATCAGCATTTGAATCCAGGCAGTCTGATGACATCACCCCACTGCAACACTGTTGCCAATCTCTGAAACTTTTCTCCAAATATTGAACTTTAATTGCCTCTTATTATACTTGCTTTTTGAATGTGTTATAGATGGAATGGAATATTCTGTTTTCTGATATATAGAGCAAAAATAAACAAAAACAGTATTTAAAAAATATATTCTCCATCTTGGCATTTGACTCTTGTTCAATATCCTTTCTTGGTAATTTTTCTCTCATTGTAGAACTAGTCTGAAAGGATATTCTCTTGACAAAAACATTTTCTTATATTCCTATGTTTAGGAGAATAAGAAATTACTTCACTCTCTCAGAAGAAAAATCGAGATGAAATTTTGTTGGAACTTGGCCCTTGATTTTAGATGCTCATTTCAACTGCAAAGGTTCACACTTTGGGAATCTCTCTTGTTGCAAAAGCTCTATCTCCTATTACATGAAAACAGGTTAGTCTAAGGACTCAAGACTGTACATTCTAGGTTTATATTTGGGCTTGTTTGTATGTGCTTCTGGCATGGAAAATATCTTGTCTTTAGAATGTATTTAATGAACTCAAGTTTTCCCAAGGACCTGTCAGTCAACAGTTGGTGTTGACTGTGGGTATACTGGAGCACTGTTTGGAAATGTGCACTGTGGCTCTGTCCTGAAGTGGGCTTTATGGGTAAAATACTTTAAAACTAGCAGTCAGTGGGCTTTAGAGAATTCCATTGTGTGCAACATTGGTTTGTTTTTAGATTTTCAAAGGGGACTCAGTGGTTAAGAGCTACTGTTTTGGATGATCTCTGAAGTGATTTGACAAATTATTTGTTCCTCTGATTTTTGGTATCAATTATAATAGACATTTTCTCTGTGCTGTTCATGTGCATTTATTTAATAAATACAGTGCATTAAGTTTTTTTGGTAGCTTTCTTTATCATTCCCTGGGTGTATTCATTCATTCATTCATTCATTCATTCATTTATTAAAGTCTTATTGTGCCAGGCACAGTACCAAAGTAAAGCAAAGTGAACCAGAGCACCTCATTATATATTCATTATGCAGTTCTGTGCTCTTTTGTTTCAGCTGTTACCACATTTTATGTATGCATTTGTGTGTTGTCTCCTTCTGGAGGTCAAGGCTTATGTTGTTTTCTTCCCTAACATATCCCACAGTCCTGGGCACACTGCCCAGCATATGAAAAGATCTTAGGCAATATTTCTTGAATGAAGGCATCTTGTGTCTCCTCGGAGTACCTCGTTTGTCAGCAGGGGTTCATTACATGTCTTCCATGAATAAGTATTCACCAGAAATTTGAGTGTCTGACTTGGTTCTGTGTGTCAAGGGGCTAGAACCAAAAAACACTGTGGCTCTCCAGCCTCCAAGGCCTTGTAGTGTAGAAGAGCGGGAGAGAGGACCGTATTTAAACTTCAGTTTTTAAGTGCTGTAGCAGGTGAGAAATGGAGACAGGTAGTGCACAGCAGGCAGGGAAGGGTGGTTCGTACAGATGAGCCTGCAAGAGGATGTGGAAGACGGAGAAGAGAAAGAGAACATGGTTGAAGAACAGGATCAGTAAGAAAGGAGGATGACCACATGTGCAGAGGCCAACCCAAGGATAATGGAAGAGTCTGCAAAATCCTCCAGGTTTCAGTGCTGTCTTCCACTGCCTTGCTCTTAAAATCAGGACTTCAGTGGAAGAAGGGATAGTGGCTATCAGAAGAGGTCTTCAAAAAGGAGAAAGGGAGGTGCTGAAGGTCATTATAACACTCTGGACTTTGTAGCCTCATAGTAGAGGACGCGATGTCTGGAGCTGAAGAGCAGAGGAAGTTGAGATGCTTGGGGAGTGGAGGGACACAAGGGTGGAAGGGGCTGGCAGGGAGCAGGAGTGAAGCTAGCATGAAGGAAGATTCTGCAATAAATTTTACATAGTAGGTAAGCAAGCTTTTTTTCTGAAAGGAAATGCAGAAAATATGTTAGCTAGATCACATTTATGACTTCGGGACTTCATGAGAACCAACATGGTAGTAGTGGGGGAAGAAGTAGATCCAAGAAAGGGGCTTGAGTGAGCCCTCCAGCGTGGTTCTAAAACCAGGACAGTCCCCAACATATTCTCAAGACACCTCTTGACATTCACAAGGTAAGAAGCAACCATTCTGCAGGGAGTTCATCTTCTGCCTAGTAATTGATTGCCATCAGGTCTGACTGTCCCCATAGGACCCAAAACCTCCAGGCCAGACCAATTCTTTTCTTCAGGGTTGGAACACTGTTACTTTCTTCTGTTGTCACCAAACTTCCATGTTTTCTACCTATGGGAGAATACATTTTTCCACTTGTTGCTTTCAATACTGTCTTTGCACTTCTCCCGTCCCCACACCAGCTGTTTTTTATGCTTGATTTTACCTCATTCTTTTCTCTTTACCCACCACCACCCCCAACCAAATCCTTCATCACCTCCAACAAAATGGTGTTCTAGAAAGAGAAATTACAGCATGGAGGTGAAAGCATATCAAAAATACCCACATGGAATGGCACTGACAGAATTAACAGTAAACTCCAGGAAGCTGATTCTAGCCCCAGACTGTAAAAATAATTATTTTTATGGATGTCTGTTCCCAAGTGGTTTAAGATTCTTGGAGTCAGTGTTTCCACATGAAAGCATCTGCACCAAACCCTGTTAAAATAGTTCCATAATTACCTGGTCACATTCCCATATTTCAGCAAAGAAGCCAAAATGTACATAGAAGTAATTACTTCCCGACTGAATCCTGATGCTAATGGCACTACCTCATTAGCATTGTGACTCATTCAGGAGCCAGGATATACTTTTAATTACTTTAGATCAAAGATAAAATGAGCATGCAATGGTTGGGCAGAAGGAAAATGCAATACCTTTATGTCTCAACACACAGGAAATTAGGATTATATTATTTTTGCTCTTGTCTCTGCCTTTAGTGTTCTTGGCTGTGCAAACCCTTGCTCTTGGGAAAACGCACACATCTTTCCCCACCTAAACCTTCCTCTTCCTGCATAGCTGGGGCAGAATTCAGCCTCTCAAGGAAGCTTTTCTTGACCACCCCATTGCACTTCTCTCTGAACTTGGTGGCCTTGTTTGTGTGCCATTTACTGACAGTGTGCAGCATGGTAAAATTCCATGCCTCCCTTTCAGCCAATATGCCATACACACCAACCCCTAGTAGATTGATTTTATTTCTGGTAAGCTTTGGGAGAACTGAAGAAAACATATCCTGGAGAACTAGTGAAGATGGGATAAGAGAGATTATAATTAGAAGTACAGCTTTAAATAGCTTTTTATAGTTTAGATGATGCTTTTTTTCCTTCAGCCTGAAGCAGACATTCTTGGGAATTAGACATAATATAAGAAGTAGAGCACATGATATTTGGGGCTCATTCTGCCCATTGTAAGGTGTCTTTAGGGCAGGCTAGACCTAGTGTAGGGGAGGAAAAAATACTCTATCCTTCATAGTTCTCAGTTGGGACAGACCCCTGTGGAAAAAAAAAGACAGATTGACAAGTGAGAAAAAAACGGAAGCTTAATAAAATGTATATCTCATGTGTACACAGGAGAAATGCAGAGAAATGAGGAAATCTCAAAGAGATGACTTTGAATTCAGGTTTAAATACCACAGTCCTTTGAAACAAGAAAGAAGGGTGCGGGGAAGCCCGGTAATGGGGAGGTGATCTGGATGGGCAGTGTAAGCAAGGGTAAGATTTGCTGTGCAGATTTCAGTGAGTGCCCTCTCCACTGGTGAGTATCCAGTGATTGAGTCCTCCTTTTCCTGGTATAGATGGGGAGACACACTTACAAATGGAGAGTTCCTCTGTGGATGTAAATTTATCTTACCAAAGAGTGATTTGTATTCTGTTTTCAGAGCTTTTCCTGTATCTGCAGTTTCTCAAAATAATCAGCTCAAAATAATCCTTATGCCAAGGCAGCTTATTTTGGAGTAGCATATTCTGGTCTCTTACACTAGCAACTGATGACTAGAGAAGAGTTCCCCGAGTTTGACTGATGGGCCGCCTGTGCACTCGGGATTTGAGTGGTGGTATTACAGCGTGGTGGTAATAGAGTCAGCCCCTTCTGTGGCATCCTCCCCTGCAAGGTGCTGTCATCTGTGTTTGGCCTCTGCTCTGAACTCCCATCAGCCTGGTGCTCATGCCTCCTGAGGCTGCTCATTCTTCTGGGGTGAGGACTCTTCTACCACCAGTAACCCTGCAGATATTTATCTGCAGCATTTTGTCCTCCTAAATAATTTCTTTTCCAGGATAGACACCTTCATATTTTCTAGCTTTTCTTCATATAACATATTAATAGTTTTAAGTTTTCTTATTATTCTGGTTGCTTTTCGCTAGATATGCTGCAATCAAAAGATGTTTCTAAGAAAGTGAGAGGCCCAGAGTTGAATTCTCCTGGAAGTGGAGTAGAACCAGCGCCTTCCTCCTTATAGATTGTGGCTCCATTCATCTAGCCTAGTGTCAAGTCTTGTATAACAGAGGGGTCGTTCTTAGATCATAGTAAATATTCTGTCAGCAAACTCTTCAAGGTGTTGTATTCCTTTTTGACTTATTTTCCTCCACTTTTGCCCTCTACCTATGAAGTTAAAAAGTCTTAAATTAGAATACCAAGAATAAAAATTGTCCAATTAAATTTCAGTCTATTAGATTTGGCCTCTAATATACTCACAAGGGAATTGGAGTATATTAGAGGTTTCTGGGTTTTGATTGCCACTCATCATAGTAAACCTCCCACCCTCAAAGCTGTACCATCTCTGTGAGCTGTGGATGTTGAAGTAACCAGGTGGGCTATTCCCTTGTGAAATGACTTTATCTGCCTATGCCCCCAAGATGCATTCTTTTCCATTCTGACTTTCTATCCATCTGTTCATTCATTCATTTATTAGTACTTATAGGTGCATGGCTTGAAATTGAGCCACTTTAATTTTTGATGATACAAAGCTAGACTTGCCATAACTTTCTATTTTATTGTAATAAATGTATCGTTATTTTCTTGTCAAAATATCATGGTATTACTATGTTTTGAAAACCAAGAACGGGTTTACAAATATCAAAGTAGCTATTACTGAGGTTGGTAAAATCTCTGAAATTATTATTTTTAGTTCATATCAGGTACCAATGATAATAACTCAACCTAAGTGTATTAGTCCATTTTCATACTGCTATAAAGAAATACCTGGGACTGGGTAATTTATAAAGAAAAAGAGGTTCAGTGGACTCACAGTTTCACGTGGCTGGGGAGGTCTCATGGGAGAAACTCGACCCTATGATTCAGTTACCTCCCATGACGTGGGGATTATGGGAGCTGCAATTCAAGATGAGATTTGGGTGGGGACACAGCCAAACCATATCACTAAGTAAAGCCAGAAGACTTGGAAAAAGTCATAGTAATTTTAACTTTGTTTCCCAAGAGGTGTTAGTAGCAGGATATATAAAAGCATTTCAAAGGATTTATACAAATTTATGAGTGAGTCATGAAAGTTTAAAGAGAAGCTGGACTTAAGGAAACCTTTTAGGTTGACAGCCAGGAGCATAAAACATTCAGGGGGTGGAACTGGATGATGTCTGCAGTCCTTCTCACTGAAATAAGTTGCTGTAACTTTAGAGCTGTCATTGCCTCATTGTGGTTGCTGTTGGCAAAAATGCATCTTGGCATTAATCTTAATTTAATCCAAGCAAATGGTATCTTGGAAAAAAGCAACCAGTTCTCTATAAAATTATTTTAAATCAATAATGAGTAAAAATTGTAGTATTTTGCAGGTGGTATTGGAGTCTACCAACAATAAATTGCTGTAAGAATCTTTACTCATGGAAACTGCAGTGAAATACGTTGTTGTTGTTTGAACTCTTCTCTTGATAATAACATATACCTCAAGGTTTTTCTGAGCATCATCAATTCAAAGAAAGTTATTTCCTTTTGAAAGAAGATTTTGTAGGTTGATACATGGGAGTAAAGCACTTAGAGGTTTTTCTCTAAGCACCTCCCATGACTCTTTCATGCTTTCAAAAGACAGTTTTCCTTATTTTGTTGTTTTCCTCCCACCTGTTCATGCCGTGTACCCAAGCACAACTCATTTGTTCAGTTTTTTTTTTTTTTTTTTTTTAGACTGAGTCAGTCTCTGTTACCCAGACTGGAGTGCAATGGAGCAATCTTGACTCACTACAACCTCTGCCTCCTGGGCTCAAGCAATTCTCCTGCCTCAGCCTCCTGAGTAGCTGGGATTACAGGCACATGCCACCGTGCCTAGCTAATTTTTGTATTTTAGTACAGACGGAGTTTCACCATGTTGCCCAGTCTGGTCTTGATCTTCAGACCTCAGGTAATCCGCCTGCCTCGACCTCCCAAAGTGCTGGGATTGTAGGCATGAGCCACTGCACCTGGCCTCAGTTCTCAGTTCATATTTTTTGTAAATTAGAAAAGATCTCAGTCTTTAGCTGTTTGGTATGATAGACTATTTTTTTTCTTATGTCAATGAGCCAATCTTTAAGCATTTGAGGAAAACAGCTCTGAAATGAGTGTCTACAGTAATGGAGTGGCCAGCACACTCAAGGCTGCCTCCCAATGGCCTGCATTACCTCGGATTCACTTGCTTGTGTAGTCTCTTCCCGCTGAGTGTGCACTGCCTTAGTGATGCACTTTTGTGGAAATGGGGTGGTGGAATGTCCTATCTGAGATTGGGTTGTAAAAACTGCAACTTCTGTCCTGGGTGTTCTTACTCTGCTCGCTCACTTTATCTGAGGATGTCAACAGCTTTATAGAGAGGGCCGTGTGCCAGGGAATGAGGGAAGCCTCCCATGAACAGCTGGCAAGGAACAGAGGCCCACATCCAACTGCCTCAGGGAACTGCACTCAGCCAGTGACCGTATGAGTCAGCTTAGAAGTGATCTATCCCCATCTGAGCCCGACAAGTTTTGGAGTGATTTATTAGACAGAGATAACTAATACAAATTGTTCAGTCGACAATATATTCCTGTTTTTGGATACTGCTATCATTGGAAGACCGTTCCGGAAGGTAAATGAAAGTGGGTATAATGTTTCATATTAGAAAAATTACACAGGTAGAATTTATATTAGGAAAAGAGAAAGGCAATGTCATGAAGGTAGAGATGGGAAAAGGTTATTGATCAGTCTATAGTTTAATCTGGATTCTTGTCACATCTATCTCCTTTGAAAATAAATTATAGTATATATTCATATTATTCCAGCCTATTGTTTTCAAAGTGGATTTGACTAAAATAGTTAACTAAGTATTATTATCCTTAACAAAACCTGCAATTAAATTAGGGAAAAACTTGTTCAATAGGGAGAGTAGCTTAACCAAGTTACATAAGTGGTATTGGTTTATTATTTTCATGGACCTACCTTACCTTATTTTTGTTTAAATGCCTTAGGAGAACTTAAGCCTTTTCTTGTCCTGAAATTATTGACATGATGGATTTAATTGGCCAGCAGATCTGTTATAGGCTACTACCTCATACCATATCCCATACAGTCTGGAAAGAGGTTTTCCCATTGACTACTGGCATTGCTGTAGCAGCCTGTAGCTACTTGACAAGCAGTGTAAACATTTAATAAGCTATTTCATTCCAAAGTTTTGTTGTAACTTTGGTTGTCCAAGAAGCTGACGCAAGGTGGGATTAGACATAAAAGAGATTTACTAGGGGAAAGCTAGTGAGGATAAAAGAGGAGTGAAAGGAGGTGGGAAGAACCTTCAGATTTCTATGCAGGACTGGTCCCTATGAAGGAGAGTGGAAAGGAAAGGGGAAGGTAGGAAGAGTCACAGACTGCAGTGCATGGAGTTCTAGCAGTTTTTGGAGCAGGCTGACATAGAGTCCAGGAGCCAAAATTTCTTGTCAGGGGAGCCCTCCATCTTGCAGGAATGGACCTGCCTTAGTTTCCCAGCCTGGCTCAGTCATTAACTGGGAGCTGCCCTTGTGAGTGTGGCCTAAGGCAAAACCGGTGGTGGACTTTGAGGATGCAGCAGCTGGGGCCAAAAGTCCATCTTACTCCCACAACAGGAAGCCTCAGTGGCACATTTTATGGTCACCCAGTTCTCTTTGAGTGCATTCCCATGGAGCTCTACTCAATCTTCTGAATTTACTTGTACTCATGGGCTGGTGTTTCAAATGACTGATCATTTCCACAATAATCTCATTAGTCCTAAGATACAGCTGGCAAAAGCAAGATTCTCAGTCAGCAGAGCAGTGAGAGGACAGAGGGAAGAATCTCAGAAAAAGAAAACAAGAAAGAAAGAAATTCTACTGGGAATTGGGAAGTTTGCTTAGAATACTTTAAAGAAAAACAAACCCCCAAACTTGTAAAGTGCCTGAGTCTTACTTAATGCATTTGTATCTAATTTATCACTTTCTTGTCATGACAATGAGTAATGTAAGTTTTCTTTAAAAGCAGCATTTACAGAGTGCTGATTATGTGCCAGGCATTGGCTGTGAGACATCACATATTTTGGTCCAGTAGCTTTAGTCCCGTTTTTCAAGTGAGGATATGAAAAGGTTACATGAGTTGTTCAAGCATCTCAGTGGGCTCTGACTGATGGTGAATGAGAAATATTCTATTAATGCTTTATTTAGTGAGCACTTTTTGAGGAGTTCTATGAATAGGGTGCTATGTTAGTAAGCCATGCTATCATCAAAGATGTACAAGTACAACAAAATTCCAGCTTCTCTCCAGAAAGGTATCATCATCTTCACATTGTTATTTGACTAGAGGTGTGAGGGGCAAGTTGGATCTTAGGAGACCAGATAAAAGACTGTCCAAGGCCTGGCACGGTGGCTTATGCCTATAATTCCAGAACTTTGGGAGGTCAAGGTGGGAGGATATTAAGCCAGGAGTTTGAGACCTGCCTGGACAACAAAGTGAGACTCTGTCTCTACAAAATATTAAAACATCCCAGCTACTCAGGAGGCTGAGGCAGGAGAATGGCGTGAACCCAGGAGGCAGACCTTGCAGTGAGCCGAGATCGCGCCACTGCACTCCAGCCTGGGTGACAGAGCGAGACTCTGTCTCAAAAGGAAAAAAAAAAAAATTAGTCAGTCATGGTGGAGAGTGCCTGCAATCCTAGCTATTTGGAAGACTGAGGCAGCAGGATCCCTTGAGTGCAGGAGCCTAAGGTTGCGGTGAGCTCTGATCACACCACTGTACTTCAGCTTGGGCAGCAGAGCAAGACCCTGTCTCTAAAGATAAAATAAAATTTAAATGTAAAATTTTAAAAATTACAAATACTGTCTGATATTAAAGGGAATCTTACTAAACAACAATATATGTGTCTTGAAGGGGAGGGATCAAAGCTACCAGATGATGGCAAGGTATGGTGGCTTATGCCTATAATCCCAGCATTTTGGGAGGTTGAGGTGGGAGGATCCCTTGAGCTTAGGAGTTCAAGACCAGCCCTGGCAATGTCGTGAGACCCATCTCTACAAAATAAAAATAAAAAATTAATTGGCCTTGTTGGTGTGCATCTGTAGTCCCAGCTACTCAGGAGGATTGCTTGTGCCTGGGAGGTCGACACAGCAGCAAGCTGTGGTAGCACCACTGCACTCCAGCCTGGGTGACAGTGTGAGACCCTGTCAAAAAGGAAAAAAAAAGCACCAGATGAAGAACTGGATGTATTTTGTGCCAAAACTGCATTGGTTTAAACCTTTTTCATCACACATCCCAAAGATGAGTTATAATCTCCAAGGAAGTCTTACTTGCTTTTGAAAAGTATTGATTTCTAAAACAATCTTTTGAATACAATTCCGGAAGTTTTCTGCTATATCTTACGTGTGGTAGGTTGCATGTCATTAATTTGTATCAATTACATTTGGAGTTCTTAAAAACAATGTGGTATTCAAAGTAGTCATAGAAGATATTTTGCGCCTTGATGGCACTTTTTTCTGTCATATAACATTGTAATTTTTTGGTAAGATACATGAAAATTTAAGTTGCTTTCACCTTTACTGTTTTCTCAGAGCTTGGTTTCTCATTTTTATGTCATAGATTATTTTAAAATTAGATATGAAATTCATAGAAAGTCATAAAATTGTGACTAACCATGAAAAAGAATAGTGCATGAGCACATATTTCCAAGTTGACACATCACGGGTATTCAGAGACCTTCCTCTGCACAACTGTTACCTATCCTCATATGTAATTCTATTAAAAGACAGTAATTGCTTAGTCACAAACCTAGCTCCTCCCTCTCCTCCCACTTCTGCCTTGGAACACAATAAGACATTACTAAGTTGAACATCTTGGGGGGTCCATAATTAAAGATTCAACATGTGCTCATAAACCCAGTTGGTCCTCTCCCGGTCTTGATGGTAGATTTATAACCTCACCTATGAAAAAGTCAAAATTCTGTTTCCCATTCCTCCTAATAAAGCAGCAGGGGTTTCCTGCAGGGAATGCTGACAAGCCTAATTGTTCACAGCTGGAGAGTGTAGGGTTGTTCCAGCAATGCAGTTTTAACCCCCTCTTTCCCCCTTTCTCCCTTGACTTTGAAAATAAGTGTTGGGCTCCAGGGATCTGTAATACCAATATTCTCATTTTCAAGATAGTGAGCATCTGTTCATACTCTGGCAAGACTTGTGAGACACTGACTTGGATTTGATTATATAGTCATGATTAATATCTGAGGTCCATGTTTCAGGCAAGCATGTGGGTACTGAAGTGTGACTGTTTGGGGAAATGAGGCAAATAAAACACTGGAGGAGATGAAGAAGAAAGATCCCTTTTTACCGTTCTATGAAGTTTTCCTATAATTTAGAAACATAAGACCAAGGGGGACACTTTATTTGTAAACATTTCCAGAGTAGATACGATGGGACACATATACTAGGTGTGATGGTTAACTCTTGTGTTGTAGGAGCGAAAGCCAAGCATTTCCTGCTGGAATGTAGTGACAATAGACAGACTAACAGGAGAAAATGGCATACACAATTTTATTAACACACACAGGGCAAAAATCACAGAAGAGAGATCACCCATTAACCCAATGGGATCTGGATGCTTATGTATACTTCCCCATAGAGCAAGGGGAAATGGGGGATCAGGGCAATATGAAAGGTGTTAAATGATTTTTAAAGAGAATAAATGAACATGGGAGAGGACAATACCTGGTGACGAAATCTGTCCAGATGTGGTTACATTCCTCAGTCTTCCTCTCTGCAATATGAGTTTAGTGAATGAAAACTCAGGGAAGGGAGAAAAGGCAATTGTTTTCTTCCTTGGTTGGTCCAGTCTTTAGGCAGATAAGGGAAGATCAGAGGAAAGCCTCTTCCAGCACCTCCTGATTTCCAAGGGCCTTTAATTTAAAGAATAATCATACAAGAGTACTCTATTTTGGGGTGACATTTTCTGAATGTCAACTTGGTTAGACCACAGGGTACCTATATATTTGGTCAAAATTATTCAGGGTGTTTTCCTGAGGGTCTTCCTCCTCCTCCTTCCCCTTCCCCTTTCCCTTCCTCTTCCTCTTCCTCCTCTTCTTCTTCTTCTTTCTTCTTTCTTCTTCTAACTTTTAACTCAGTGAATTTTGAGCAAAGTGGATTGTCCTTGGTAATGTGAGTGGACCTCATCCAATCAGTTGAAGGCCTGAATAGAACAAAAAGACTGGCCTCCCCTGAGCAAGAGAGAACTCTCCAGGCTGCCTTTGGACTTCACCTGCAAAATCAGCTCTTCCTGCCTTCACACTCAGACCCTGGGGCATTGGCTCCCTGGGTCTTTGGCCCACCAGTCCCTGGGCTGGAACCCTGGCTCTCCTGGAGAGAGATCAGCCTGCCAGCCTGCCATGCAGGTTTTGGACTTGCTAGCCTCCAAAATCACATGAGCCAATTTATTTTAATAAATCTCTTTCTATACATACACATGCATCTTATTGGTTCTGTTTCTCTGTAGAACTCTAATAGACTAGATGATTTGAAAAGGTAGTTACTTTAGACATATGTACCTCTTAAGCATCAGAGAAAGCCTTACAATTCCTGATCATTGTGAGCATCCTCAGATACTTTCTGAGTTGTGAGACACTGGGAATGCAGAAAGAAGCTTAGAGTATAACCAAGAGAAGCAGGACAAGCTCATATAAAGGTAAAAGACTGTCCAAGACAGATGCTACAGCAAGGGCTAAGTGACAGGTGGAAGAAGTGAAATTCAGTGTAGTATGTAGTGGAACCTGTATTCAGAGTAGGTCTACATGACTGTGTTCTTGGTTCTTTTCATTTTTTCATTCATTCACTTGACAAATACATATTGAGAACCTATCATTTGCCAGGCACTACTCAAAGTTCTGAGAATAAATTGGTGAACAGTGCAAGCAAAATCTCCTGCTTTCGTGGAACTTATAATTCTAGTTTTTACAGTGAATGAGGATGCTGTCCATGTAAACTTAAAGTATACTTTTTGTAGACTTTCCTGGTTTTCAAAATTTTTATATCCTTTTATTTCGTGTTTCATCTAATAAGAATAATATTCCTTCTGTTTTGTCATAATAAGTTGCTATAAGTTCAAGTTCTTTTCTAATGCAAATTATAAATAAGGAAATGAAAAATTTATAAATTTCAGAATAAGTACTGTTAATTTGCACAAAATGCCTTCTCCATATATTAGGTTTCTTTCTTCTATGTATTTCCTACCCTAGTTCAATAAAACTTAAGTATTGGATGTGACACATTAATGGTCCTAGGAAAATATAACCATATTAATTCCTTAAATTTTAAAAATTAAAACCATAGCTTGATAAAACATGAGTAAACCTTCACTTTTCATCCTTTTTAATAAGAAAAGAAAACATGCAATAACATTGGGGTTGTTAATGTTGCCTCAAATCTTTGCAGAACAAAAGATTTCTTTTAATTTTCCTCTGTTTCTCAGTATATTATTAAACATTAACATGAATATCAGTGGCAGTGTCTTACACTCTTGATTAGATTCCTATTTCCAAGGTGGGGTAGCTGGAGTTGACTGTTTTGGAATTCTTGTCACATCCAGAAGTTAATCTTTTCCATTTATTCTTACTTTTGAAAAATGTAATAATATATTATTGTTTTGTTTCCCTGCTTCCCCATTAAAGCACTAGTCTTCTATCCTTGTGTAAACTGCAGTGACTTAGAGCTAGATGTATGTGGCTGGCTACATCTTTTCCCCAAGCACAAACTAATACAGGTGTGCAAAAATGAAATAATAGCGCTTCTGACACTGAAGGCTATGATAAAATGTCAAAATAAAGAGCAGAATTTATTTTATATTGTTTCGCAGTTAATTAAAATACTTTATTCTTGTCCAAGATGTATTTAAATGTATCTCCTTTGGAAAAACACCACTGGAAGATAATAGGAGTTGTGGAAAATAACTGCCATCCATCAAGAGAAAAATTTGGAAAATTTTCAAAGCATGGGAACATAATATGCAGCTGGTTCATGCTTCAGTGACTCATATTTATTTCAGTCCTGGGAAGGTTGCTTCCTATTTTCTCAATAGGTCCTAGTAAAATCCATCACAAAATCTCCTCCCATAATTTAGGTTGAAGACAGGTTTTATGGGGGAAAAAAAAAAAGAAGTAGTTTAAAATTTGTCAGCAGTAAATCTTATTGATTTACCTTATTGGTGGCAAAGCTGTTTTTATTTTGATGTGAGTATTGTCAAGTCCTTTAAAATACTTTAACTTTTAGGTTATATCGTAATGTATTAAGTAGTGGCTCTCCAAAAGATCCACATTCAAATCCTTAAAACCTGTGGATGTGGCCAGACATGGTGGCTCACGCCTGTAATCCCAGCACTTTGGGAGGCTGAGGCAGCTGGATCACAAGGTCAGGAGACTGACACCATCCTGGCCAACACGGTGAAACCATGTCTCTACTAAAAATACAAAAATAAGCTGGGCGTGGTGGCGCGTGTCTGTAATCCTAGCTACTCAGGAGTCTGAGGCAGGAGAATCGCTTGAACCAGGGAGTGGGAGGTTGCAGTGAGCCGAGATGGCACCGCTGCACCCCAGGCTGGCAACAAAGCAAGACTCTGTCTCAAAACAAAAAACAAACAAGAAAACCTGTGAATGTGAACTTATTTCCAAAAAATGATCTTTGCAGATGTAATTAATTAAGTATCTTGAGATGAGATCATCCTGGATTATCTCAGGACCCCAAATCCAATCAAAAGTATTGTTATTAGAGACAAAGGAAAGGAAGGCAGAGGAGAAGGCAATGTGAAGACAGAGGCAGGGATTGGAGTGATGTGGCTGCAAGTCAAGGAAGCTGAAGAATGCCTGGAGCCACCAGGAGCTGTGCAAAGAGAGATTCCTAGGGCCTTCAGAGGGAGTGTCACCCTGCCAGCAAATTGAACTCTGGTCTCCAAAAATGTGAAAAAATAGATTGTTGCAGGTTTTTTGTTTTGATTTGTTTTGTTTTGTTTTTTTGAGATGGAGTTTCCTTCTCGTTCCCCAGGCTAGAGTGCAGTGGCAAGGCTTACTGCAACCTCCGCCTCCCAGGTTCAAGCAATACTCCTGCCCCAGCCTCCCAAGTAGCTGGAATTATAGGCATCTGCCACCATGCCTGGCTCATTTTTGTATTTTTAGTAGAGATGGGGTTTCACCATATTGGCCAGGCTGGTCTCGAACTCCTGACTTCAGGTGATCCACCCGCTTCAGCCTCCTAAAGTGCTGGGATTACAGGTGTGAGCCACCACACCCGGCCAATTGTTGCAGTTTTTAACCACCAAGTCTGTGGCCATTTGTTACAGCAGCCACAGGAAACTTTAATACAGCCAGCCTTCTATATCCATGGGTTTCATAGATTGACAATATTTGAAAAAAAAAAAAAAAAGATAACACAAAATTTAAAATGCAATACAGTATAACAACTATTTGCATAGTATTTACATTGTATGAGGTATTATGAGTAATCTAGAGATTATGTAAAGTGTACGGGAGGATGTGTGTAGATTACATGCAAATACTGCCCCATTTTATATCAGGGATTTGAGTATCAGGATTTTGATATCCCCAGGGGGTCCTGGAAGCAATCCTCTGAGGGCACTGAGGTTTCAAAAGTAGGGCATTGTAAGCTTCAAAAAGTTTAGTTGAGTAACAATTATGTGTTAGTTATGATGCAAGTCGTTGAGGAGATTACTTCTGCCTGCAAGAAGCATACGCAAGCGTAGAGAATCAGATATGGGGATGGATCGTTATAGTACAGTGTGAAAAAGGTCTGTTAAGGACGGTATGTAGAGAGAGAGAGAGAGATAACACATGGAAACATGGAAAGAATGCCAACCCTTTTCTGAACAATGCCAGTATTAAGCTGCAACTAATATTTGCTTTATCAATTGAAAGCATTTATGTAAAATAACCTATTTTTAATACACTGATTATATAAAAAGAATGTAATTAATAACCTAAAGCCTTGAATTTGGTGAATTTTTAAGCTGGAGTATACTACATGAAGCAAATATTTCAGTCTGCTCTACAAATACCAAGAGAGCTAAACTATAACATCTAACCTGCTATGAATCTGCCTGGGCATTTTAATACCTCTTTTCAACCCTGGCTGTCAGATTTTTCTTTTATGAAAATATATCTCTAATCTTACAAGGGAATACACTGAATAGAGACTTGTCATAGTACTATTTATCACTAGTATATAAAAATGATACTAGTAGAGTGCTTTATTTTTTAAGCTTTATTGAGGTATAATTTACATACTGTAAAATTCACCCATTTTTAGTGCATGGTATTTTAGTTTTATAAATCAATTTATAGAAGCTAAAATTGATCTCACAGAAGTAGACAGTAGAATAGTAGTTATCAATATTAGAGGCTGGGAAGGGGTGGAGGGAGAAGGGGATAGAGAAAAGTTGGTTACACATTTTGGATACAAAATTACAGTCAGGAGGAATAAATTCCAATATTCTATAGCACTATGGAGTGACTATAGTTAACAGTAATTTATTATATATTTTCAAATAGCTAGAAGAGAGGATTTTGAATGTTCCTAACACAAAGAGAAGATAAATGTTTGAGATGATGGATATGCTAATTATCCTGATTTGATCAGTACACATTGTATGTATTTAAATATCCCTTTGTACCTCATAAATATGTATAATTATTATGTGTCAATTTTAAAAAATAAGAACTTTAAAAATTTTCAAAAATTTTAGAGCTGATTTGATCAGTGCACATTGTATGTATTTAAATATCCCTCTGTACCTCATAAATATGTGTAATTATTATGTGTCAATTTAAAAAAACAAAAACTTTAAAAATTTTCAAAACTTTCAGAGCCGTGCAAACCTTACTACAGTTCACTCTTAGAATATTGTCACCACCCTAAAATGACCCCTGATGGGCATTTGCAGTCAGTTTTCACTCCTAATCCCAGCCCCAGGCAATCACTCATCTGCTTTCTGTTTTTGTAGATTCGCCTTTGCTAGACATTTCATATATATAATGAAATAATATAATAATAAAATACGTGTTCTTTTGTGTCAGATTTCTTTAACGTAGCATAATGTTTTTAAGGTTTATCTATGTTATAGCATGTATTAGTACTTTCTTCTATTTTTATTGCTGAATCGTGTTCACTTGTATTTTGTTTACAAATGTTTCGTTTATCCATTCACCTGTAAGTGGTCATTTGGATGCTTTTCATTTGGGGCTGTCGTGAATGATACTCTACACATTCACATACAATTATTTGTATGGATATTTATTTTTATATTTTTGGAAAGATGAATACCTAGGAGGGAATTGCCGCGTTATATAGTAAAGGAATATTTTAATTTTTGCTGAACTCTTCCAAACTGGTTGTACCAGTTGACATATCCTACCAGTAATGTAGAAAGGTTCCAGTTTCCCCACATTTTCACCAGTACTCCTTATTGTCTACCTGTTTGATTATGGCCACCCTAGTGCATGGGAAGTGGTATCTCATTTTTACTAATGACCGATGATATTGACTGTGTCCTTTGAAACTTTCAGGTGAACTTAATTCATTTCATTGGCCCTCAAGGCTCAATTGTGTATTATTTTTTCCTAACCAAGCATGGCATGGAACAAACAGTAGAGGAGGGAAAGATTATAAGAAGAATTGAAGAGAAAAGTGAAATAAAGATGATGTTGATGGGAAGCAATGAGAATAAAGTGGTATGATTATGAGAAAGGGAGGAAAAGGAAGAATTATTAAAGACAACAAATTGTATTGTTTGGAAAGTCAAAGCATATTCTTATAATGTTATCAGTGGGGAATAAAAAGACACAAGCACATTGAAAACATTGGTAATAATTTGAACATTCTTTGTTGAGAGTAACGACAATGTATACGGAGGTCATTCATTTATATCACAATGTGCTCTTGAGCTGATAGTGCTTTTATTATTAATTACACTTGTCTAGTCTCTACAAAGAGAACATTCCTATCTACTCATAGCTTCTTTCTTCGATTTGCTAAGGTCTCCTGTAATGCCTTTTACAGAGGTGATGTGCGACCCTCTGGACACAGCAGTAGGTCCATTGGAGCCTTTTAGTTTTGACTAACTAATCCTGAATTTCATGTTTTTCCTTCCATCACAGTTCTATTTGTACAGTGTACTCACTTGTGTCCTTTCTTAGGCCTCCAGAACACCATTTTGGGAAGTAGGTTTGTTTTGTTTTTTTTTTTTCCTACTTTTGGGTGCATGAGTTGTTACCACATGACTTCATCATCATGTCTTATGAAACATCCTGAGAAGTTTCTCCATCTGTTCTAACATTTGAGTGATTGAGAATTGTTTCCTCACTTTTGGCTTCAGGTAGTGGTCAGTTTGACAGTCACTGTAACCACCCGACGGGGTTCACCTGGCCTGCTGCCTAGACAGAACCGATTTATCAAGACAGGAGAATTGCAATGGAAGGAGAGTAATTCACACAGAGCTGGCTGTGTGGGAAACCAGTTTTATTGTTATTTAAATCAGTCTCTCCTTTGGGGATCTGAGTTTTTAAGGATAATTTGGCAGGTAGGGGCTTTCAAAGTGGGGAGCGCTGATTAGCTGGGTTGGAGATGGAACCACGGGAGGTCGAAGTGAATGTTTCTTGCTGTCTTATGTTCTTGGGTGGGATCTCAGAACTGGTTGAGCCAGATTGCTGGTCTGGGTGGTGTCAGCTGGTGCATCAAGTGCAAGATAGCTCAAGCACTAATCTCAGGTTTTGTAATGGTGATGTCATCCCCAGGAGCAATTTGGGGAGGTTCAGATTCTTGCAGCGAAGGCCGCATGACCCCTAAACCGTAATTTATAATCTTGTAGCTGATCTGTTAGTCCTGCAAAGGCAGACTGGTCCCAGGCAAGAAGGGGATCTTTTTGGGAAAGGGCTATTATCAATTTTGTTTCAGAGTCAAACTATGAACTGAATTCCTTCCCAACGGTAGTCGGGCCTACGCTCAAGAATTAGCAAGGACAGCTTAAAAGTTAGAAGCAAGATGGAATCGGTTATGTCTGATCTCTTTTACTGTCATAATTTCCTCAGTTATAATTTTTGCAAAGGCAGTTTCATCACTATAAAGAACCCAAACCTTAGAGTTTTCATCTTAAATCAATTACTGATTCCTGATATTAAGGGGTAACAAATATTTTCCCAAAATGTCATAAAACAAAATGTATATTCATATTTTAATTTTTTTGTGAAACACAAAGAATAGGAAAAACACAAATATCCTTCAATGTTTAATTCTGTTTGTCACCAAATTAATATATTTGTCTATATGAACTGTGAAGATCAAGTGCTATGACTATAGTTAATACATTTACATATAAAAATGAGTGTTATATCTTTTGAAATGGATAATCTTATCTATAAACATACTCCATTCATTTTGCAAATTCTCCACATTGTTTAGGAACTCTTATTTTGGAATTTCCATTGCCATTAGTCCCAGTTTATGAACCAAACAAAAAAACTGATCTCATTACTTTATTGTCACACTTCATATATAAGGCACTAAAGCAATATGCCTTAGTAATTGAGATTGTAAATAAATTGAGATTCCTATCTCACATATTGCCTAGTGCTCAGTTTAGCCTGTTTTCAGATGCGAATAGCACATTTTCCTTCCATCTCATCTCATAAGAAAAGCAATATGTTTAAAACAAAGGATGCACTGATTGTTGCAGTTTCTTCCTCTGAGTCCATTACTCTAGTTCACTGAATTTACTACCAAGCCCTTCTACCACATGTTACAGCAAATTGTCCAATAGGTTCTGGGATGAGTCAGTTTTTTTGTGTGATGTAATTACTTCTGCAAATTATATTATAGCAGGGATTGGTTTCAAAAGGTATTTGAACTGAGTTCCATTTATTTCATTATCTGATTGGAATGCCAGACAGAGTCAGCACAGATACACATAAATGTGGACATGGCTGTAGGGGGTACAGTCTTGTTTAAGTAGCAGCACTTGGTCAAATATGCAATGATCTGCCTTGTAATAATCAAGAACACACAGTTGTTACAATGCAAGAAGGGTGTGAAGATTTAAGCAGCTTAATCTTACTTATTGTGACAATGAATGAATGAATGGCTCCTAGAAGAGTGGAATCCTTCACAGGGGATGAGAGAGGAACAGAGAAGAATTACAGGAACACAGACAGAAGGGAGCACATTTACTCATTCATTTGTTATAACAACCCTGCAAAGCCATTATTATTACTTTCAAAACATCTAGGCTCACATAATTAATTTAAATTCTGAATGTTCAGGAAAGTATTTAAAATCTCTGTGTCTCAGCCTTCTCATCTATGTAACTTAAAAAAAGCAATAGAAATTAAAGTAAAATTCAGAGCCCGGGGCCAGCCACATTGTAGATATTTTACTTACAAAGGGGTATATTTGGTAGGATTTAGGTTCACCTGCTATGTTAAAAAAAAAAAAAAAAAAAAGGGTTGGGCACGGTGGCTCATGCCTGTAATCCCAGCACACTGGGAGGCCAAGGCGGGCAGATCACAAGGTCAGGAGTTCAAGACCAGCCTGGCCAATATGGTGAAACCCCCATCTCTACTAAAAATACAAAACTTAGCCAGATGTGGTGGTGCATGCCTGTAGTCCCAGCTACCTGGGGGGCTGAGGCAGGAGAATCACTTGAACCTGGGAGGTGGAGTTGCAGTGAGCTGATATCATGCCACTGCACTCCAGCCTGGGTGACAGAGCAAGACTTTGTCTCAAAAAACAACAACAAAAACAAAAAATAAAAAACAAAAACCAGTGACTTAAGCAAAATGGCTTATTTTTCTCTCATTTAAATGAATTCAGGTGGTATACACTCTGAGGTTGGTATGATGGCTCTACAAAGTTGCCTAGTTCTCTGCCAAGTTTCCTCAAGTACCCTGTTCTGCCAGCCCAAGGTTATGCCCTCATCTGTGTGGCCTAAAATAGTCACCAGTGCTGTAGCCACTACATTCAAGCTCAAGGAGACAGGATTGAAGTAAATAGGGTGGAAGACTGGATTGAGGGCTGCAAATAGGGTTCTTCTCTATCCCTTAAGAAGTCTTCTAGGTAGGTCCACCTGACACTTTTCTTAGATCTCATTGGCCACACAGGGCCACAAGGGAGGACAGGAAATGTTAAACTTTTAACTGGTAGCAATGAGTCCAGCTAAAAATTGGGCTTCGTTCCTAACCAAAAGGTAGGGGAGGGGGTTGGGGGGTGGGTTGTAATACAACTATTATTTTTAAAGTTTTTTACTTAGTAGCTCAGGCAAGTTATTGAGTCTTAGTTTTCTCCTCTATGAAATGAGGACAACCCTGACCTCAAAGGAAGATTGTGAGTAAATAATAAAAGATTATACATGTGAAACACCCATAGGTAGCTTCTATATCACATAACTCAGACATCAGACTTTGGGCAGCCCCAGAGTAGACTTTCCTGACTTTGGAGACATCACTGCCTGGGCAGAGATATGGATACCTGAGACTTGGTCTGTCAGATAGTGGTGGGTGCACACCTCACAGTGATGCCCCATGGTGGCAGAGACAGCATTAGGGGACTGACATATTGCAGTACTCTTCTCTAATGAGGAACAGATGTCTAACAATCTCCTTTCTGGGGGTTGCATAATATCCAAATTACTTGGTAGAATCACAATGGCAGCAAAGGCATTTGAAGAGTATGGTATGAGATTTCCCACCAATTGTTTTATTTAATTTGAGAAATAAAGATATAAATCATTCCTCAGTCTTTTAGATGTTTAGAGAGTTGGGAAGGAGTCTGAGAACTTTCCGGATTTTCTGGTTGACCCTAAGTTGCTTAGGAAAAGCATGGTTACATCCTTCAATGATTCAATCCCTGCTGCTACATGAGCACATCACAGTGCCAATCAGCTCCATCACAAATCAGCATCTGAAATCTGGGGTACCCTGCCTGGAAATGTTTGGGAGCTCTTTTAAATGTTTTAGACATTATACCCCTTTCCTCCTAAATGTTTCAGTGTATGTTTTCTTAAATCAAGTCTTTATAGACTGAATTATGTTCCCCCAAAAGTCATACTGAAACCCTGACCACCTCCAATGTAACTGTATTTGGAGACAGGCCCTTTAAGGAAGTATTAGGGTTAAATGAAGTGGTAAGGGTGGGGCCCTAATCCAATATGACTGGTGTCCTTCTAAGAAGAGGAAGAGACATCATGGTTCTTCCTCTCACCACACATGTCCGTGCATAAAAGAAAGACCACGGGAGGACACAGCGAGGAGGTAGTTGTCTGCAAGCCAACAAGAGAGCCCTCACCAGACACCAACCCTACTGTTCCCTTCAGAACTGTGAGAAAATAAATTCGTGTTGTTTAAACCACATAATCAGTAATATTTTGTAATGTCAGTCCCCAGCTAATTAGTACATGAGGACATTCTTTTTGACAACTCCAGGACAACTATCTAAATCAGTCAGTTAACACTGAAACAATACTACAGATCTAATTCAGATTGTGTCAGTTGTTTTAATAATGTCCTTTATAGCAAAAGACATCCCAGATCATGTGTTGACTTCACTGATCATGTCTCTTAGTCTCATTTAATTTGGAAGAGTTTATCAGTCTTTTTTCCTCTTTATGGCATTGAGACTTTTTATGAGCACAAAGCCAACAATTCTATAAAATGTTGCTTAGTTTGTGGCTGTCTAGTTATTTACTTATGATTATATTTGGGTTATGCATTTTGGGCAAGAATACTGCAGAAGTGATAATGTGTCCTAAGTGCATCATATGAAATGTCCGTTTGTCCCCTACTGATCATGTTAACTTGACCACGTAGTTAAAGTGTATCAGTTTTCCTCCTCTTATAATTAGTAAGTATATTGTGGGAATATGGAATATATTATGGAACTGTAAATATGCTTCCATTCGTTAGTTTTAAAATCCACTGTTTTCTTGCATATTATTGTGGTTGCCAAATGGTGATTTTCTAATCCCAATATCTCTTATACATTTATTTCTTAGCTTTCTACTATGAAGAAGAGTTTTTCCTTCTCATCCATTTATTGTTTTTTAAATAAAAAATAGACTCTTATGTATTAAAACATGCTATAATCCATATTCTGATTCTGATCATACTATGTGGTGAAAATATATTCATTTGTTCCATGGGATACAGCACTAAGACAAAAAAACTGATTTATATAGAGATGACATTGTTATAGCTAGAATGGATTTTGTGGATGATAAAAAAGGATGAATCAAAGATGATTGTCTGACTTCTAGGTGGGTTGTAATAGAGATTGTGAGAAGACATTCAGAAAAGATAGTGGTGAGTTGAAATTGAGAAAAGCCCAGTCCAGGGGGAGATAGCTTGATGTGGGAAATGGAAGCTCAAGGATGGTGTCTAGTTAGGCAATAGGGGTTGGAGAGCAGCCCTGGCAGGAGTGGCTTCCTACTGGCTCAGAGAACCAGGTGGATGCATCTCTTCCCAGCATCAGCTCCATCTACAGTGATGTCATATGAGTAGCTGGAAACCAGTCACAGAGGGAGTATTTACACCACAGAAATAAGCAAATGATACAGATCAAATCCTTCCCTCACTCCCTCCTCATGTTACCACCAGAACCAGTTTACCAGCACACTATCCTTTGGGATGCACTGGCATGTGACAGTTAAAATCCTGAAAGTGAATGAGATCATTTATGGGGTGCTTAATATGAGAACAAAATGTGTTAGTGAAATAAATCTGGAGTTTCAGTATTAGGGGTGGGTGGAAGAAAAGCCACAGAAGAGCTTCAGAAGGGATTGGAGGGTGGTTGAAGGGAAATCAGAGGTGAAGATGTTCAAAGAATCCACGAGAGTAGAGATTGATGAACAACGTCACATGTAGTCAAGATGTCTAGTAAGACAAAGACCGAATGTGTGTTAGGGTACTGGATTGGTTGGTGATCTTAGTAAAAGTTTTAGTTTAGTGATTTGAGCAGGTGCTGAATTGAGTTCTGTAGAAATTTAAAAACTGTTGAGTGTGGGAATGGATAATAAAGGAGCTTTCAACATCAAGAGAAGTGGCTTTTCCAGGCTCACATTTTTTTTTTTTTTTTTAACAATCTTGCTATTATATAGTCTACAGTTTTAAACCATAGTAAACATAAGCTGAAGAGTAGTTTGTTTACTTTCTATAAGTGCATTAGCCTATTTCGCTTTTAAAGTAGGGAACCTATCTTACAAAATTTGAATTTGATTTATTTTAATCATGGTATTGTGGCTGTTGGTCAGTTTTGTCTGAACAAATAGCATAATACACGAAAAGAGTTTTCAGTAAGTAATTGTACTCATTTAACAGACTTTTCAATATTACTTGCTGTATTGCAAACCAGGCCTCTTTTTTTTTTTCTGGTTGAAAGTTATTTTTTTAAATAGAAAATACTGTTTCTTAACAGAGTAATTTGCTTCTTTTAATTCAGTGGTCAGGTTTGTGAAATTTGTTTTAGAATCATAGGTATATAGAATGAGATATTGTACGTTTATTTTTTGTCTTTTTAAGCTAAGGTTAATTTTGGTAGCAAAGCAAAACTCAATCTTTTAAGCACGAAAATTTTTAATGTATTTTACTTAGTATCAGTTTGTTGGTTATTCTCTGCTTTCCTGGAAAGTTTTTTTTTTTATTTTGGAAATAATTTTGATAACAAAGGATACTATGCCATTCCATTTGAACAAAGAAAAATGTGAAAATTATGTAAAAATAAATAGGATAGGTTTTGATTCTTAGATGTCGACTGTTTTGTACTGTGCCTGGGAATTTATTTTTAATCTTCGTGGCAATAATATAGCTCTGGTTGATTTATTTTGCTGCTGCTGAATGATAGTACTTGATATCTAGTTAGGAAAATACTTCCTTAGAGTTGAAATAAGTATCATTTACAATGTCTGTAAATGCGATTTAGCTGTAAAAATAAAAATGTGTATTGGAAAGATAGGATCTTATCATCCTATGCCCAATTAATCTTTTTAAAAAGTAGTTTCTTAAGCTGGCAGTAGAATGCACACTGTTTGAAATAGAAAGGGAAAAAAGGTTTGTAGAATTTTTTTAAAAATAACATGGTGTGTCTAAACAGCAAGGGACACGTTACCATGCTATTAGGTTGGATAAAAGTTCTTTATGTTCACTATAGCCAGTCATTTGCAGTTAACAGTGTTATAAAATAATGATTACAGCCAACTGTGTGTGTGTGTGGCCAGGGAGGAGGAGATTCCATGCCTTATGCTAAGTGTTTTCACTGTATTTTCTTATTTAATCCTCATTACAGCTACAACTCATAGCCAGTACTTACAGCTCATAGAAGCACAGTCAATATTTACATCCAGTTCTGACTCGAGAGAGAGATCTTATACAGCATTACACACCAATGATCAGTGTATTTTCTGAAGAGTGGGAAATAGTGCCAAAAATAGAAATAAAAAGTAACAGAAGTAGCTCCTGATGACCCTAGTTCTAGTATTTCTTAACATTAAGAAATGAATCAGATATGAATTTTTTAAAGGAACTTAGTACTGTACTAATTTAGGATTAAAAATAAAGAGAAAGCCTTCTTTGCTGCTGCTGTTAAAATTGTCAACTTCAAATGTGATATATATAGTCAAGTGAGATAAACTAAATATGTTTTCCTCTATGAGACAATTTCTCTGAAATTATTTACCGTTAGTTTTGCTCAAGCTGTTAGGAGCTCACAGACATTTTGAGGTTCAAATATTCTTTTTAGTCTTCTTTTTCTCTTGTCAGTATCAATAAAACTGCTCTGGAAATTCCAGGTTTTACCTAGAGAAAAAGCAAAAATGGAAAATCAATTTTTTTTAACCTCCCGTTCCACCAACACTGATTTAGTTTTTCCTATTCAAAGTGATAGGAAGGGTTCGACGCTGGGGCTCATGCCTGTAATCGCAGCACTTTGGTAGGCCAAGGCAGGCGGCTCGCTTGAACTCAGGAGTTCGAGGCCAGCCTGGTCAAAATGGCTAAACCCTGTCTCTATGAAAATATAAAACATTAGCTGGGCATGGTGGCACACGCTTATAAGTCCCAGCTGCTTGGGAAGCTGAGATGGGAGGATTGCTTGAGCCTGGGAGACAGAGGTTGCAGTGAGCCAAGATCACACCACTTCACTCCATGCTTAGGTGACAGGGAGAACCTGTCTCAAAAAAAACAAAAACAAACAAACAAACAAACAAAACAGTAATAGGAAATAGACTATCTTTAGGTATAAGCTTCCTTGTTAGTGCAGACGTTTCAACTCCTTAATAATCAGGAGAGTCTATTTGCAAGCTTTGCTTCTTTCAGGTATGTTACATTCTTTTTATTTTTCTTCTTGTATGGGATTTTCTGCTTTTTGTGAACTTTTGAGTTGTGTAAAAGAGAAAATTATACAGTCACATTTAGCAGCACTTTTCAGAACTACTGTGGCAAGAGAGACCATGATTTAGTGTTTATTTATGTTACACACAATTGACTGTAGGTCCCTTGCGTATACACACGTAGACTCACAAAAGCATATTTAGATTGAGGCTTATGTAGAGTTTTGATGAGTATAATTTAGGTTCAGATGCTTCAAAGTTTTCTTTAAATTACTTCTCTCTGGATTGGAATAATAATGTTTATCCTAACATCTTTCTTTTTTAATCTTCTTTCTTCTACTTTTTGGGATCCTGTTTCTGGATGCTTTTTTGGGAAGAGTGATGTAAATGAATTTGACTTTGCTTTTGAAAGTCAGAGTTTCTACTGATTTCAGTTTTAAACCCTCTTGACCTTGTGATTGAATCCTAAACCTGGTATTGTACATTAAAGCAATGAAGCCAGGAGCTCAGGTAATTCATTTGCTGACAAGGGTAACCACATCCAGCTTATGCTAAACTCTCTTTCAAAATAAGGTAACTGTAGATGTTGAATCTATGTTTTAATATCTCTGTGCTTTGAGTTTACTGTTCTTTAGTAATGAGGTGGCATGGCACGAGGGAAAAGACATAGGCTTTAGAACTAGGTTAGCTTAATTTTTTAAGAAAATTTCTTTATTTTATAACACAGATTCACAGGAAAATCTGGAAATAGTACAGAGAGATTCTCTATCCTCTTTGATCAGTTGCTTCCAGTGGTTACATTGTGCATAACTATAGTACAAAATCATAACCAGGAAATTGACATCCATGCAATATGTGTGTATAGTTCTATGCCATTTTGTCATATCTGTGGATTCACATAAGCACCACCACACTCAAGATATATGACTATTCTGTCAACACAAAGATCTCCCTCATGCTGTCTCTTTGTAGTTACACCCATCTCTACCCCACCACCAACTTGAAGCCCTAGCAACTGCTAATCTGTTCTCCATTTCTGTACTTTTGTCACTTTGAGAATGTGATGTAAATGGAATCATATATTATGTGGTCTCTTACAGTTGGGTTTTTTTCACCATAATGTCTTTTAGATTCATCCGAGTTGTTGAGTGCATCAATAATTCTTTCCTTTGTATTGCTATGAAGTGTTACATAATACAGATGTACCACAGTTTGTTTAACCATTCACAGATTGTGGTACATTTTTGGTTTTTTTTTTTTTTTTTAGTCCATTTTTATTTTCAGTTTTGCACTATTACAACTAAATCTGCCATGAGCATTCATGTACAGGTTTTTGTGTGGGCATACATTTTTTATTTATCTGGGATAAGTGCCCAGGAGTGCAGTTGATGGGCTTCATGGTAACTGTATATTGAGCTTTTTAAGACACTACCAAACTGTGTTCCAGAGTGACCCATGGTAGTGTAACAGAGATCCTATTTCTCTGGACTTCCCCGGTATTTGGTATCACTCTGTTTAATAGGTGGTTAGTGATATCAGTATTATCTCCTTGTGGTTTTATTTATATTTCCTTAATAGGTAGTGACATTGGCCATCTGTTGGCTGCTCATATATATTCTCTAGTGAAATACCGCTTCATGTCTTTCGTCCATTTTCTAGTTGGATCACCTTTTTTGTTGTTGTTGAGTTTTGGGAGTTCTTAATTTATTACAGATACTAATTCTCTATCAAATAAGTATCCTTAAAGAAAAGCACTGCTTTTAATGAAAATTTCAAACATATACAAAATTTGTAAAATAAGTGTAATAAACCCCCGTCTTTCACCTTCAACAATTACTGGCCTCTTCTTCACCCTCCAATTATTTTGAAACAAATCCCAAACATCATATCATTTCATGAATACATATTCAAGTAGGACTATAACATATACAGACAGACTCTTCTCTTAAAAGCAACAATAATGGCACTGTCATATGTAAAAGAATTAACACTAAATCCTGATATCATTAAATGGCCAATTACTCATTACATTTCCTTTCATTTCATATGTTTTCACTTGTTTATTCTGAACCAAATACAAATACTGTCTATACATTGCAATTGGTTGATATGCCTCTAAAGTCTCTATTAATCTGTAGATTCCACCTTCCTATCTCACTCTTCCTCCTCTTTTGCTTTTGCCTTTTTTTTTTTTTTCCGGGGGGCGGGGCGGCTGTAACACTTCCCACAGTCTGCATTTTGCTGACTGTGCCCCATGATGTCAGTTGATGTGTTCCTCCATCCACTGAATTTCCTGTAAGTTCATAGCTAGATCTAGAGGTTTGAGTGCATTCAAGGTTTCTTGTTTTGGCTAGAATACTTCATAGATGGTGCTGTGTACTTCTAGGAGGAAGTAAATAATTCTGGTTGTTTTTCTTTTTGTTAAGTGAGTTGCCATATACCTAGGACCATTATTTCAGTATTGGTTGAAAAACTGAAATTTTAATTATAGTATTCTCTCTTAATTTACTAACCAGAAAATCTATCAAGAGAGACATTCCTTCATGAAATATTTGATTACTCTGGGAGGAAAGTACAGTTTATATACGCAACACAGAACAAATGCTTGATTCTTTCATTTTCTTTACCTGTTTTTATTCTTATTAATGTTCAAATATTCCACCTTGGTCTGTAGGAACTACCTCTAAGTTACTTTATATGACTTCAGTTGTCATGCTTTATATTCCATATATTTCATGTTCATCTTATTTCTTTTCTTTTTATTTATTTATTTATTTATTTATTTATTTATTTATTTATTTATTTTAGACAGGGTCTCACTCTGTTGCCCAGGCTGGAGTGCAGTGGCGCGATCCTTGATCCACAGGAGAATCAAGTGATTCTCCTGCCTCAGTCTCCCAAGTAGCTGGGACTACAGGCATGCACCAGCATGCTCCGCTAATTTTTGTATTTTTTGGTAGAGATGGGGTTTCACCATGTTGGCCAGGCTGGTCTCTAACTCCTGGCCTCAAGTGATCCACCCACCTCAGCCTCCCAAAATGCTGGAGTCAATTTGACCTTCATTGCTTATTTCATTTACTTCTCATCGGGCAGTTTCAGGGATTGCCCCTACTTAAGAGTCTCATGTCTCACAAGACACCATATCTCTTGTAACAACTCCATAGGCTTCCAGTGTTCACACAAGACACATACCCAATTACAAGAGTTAACATATTCAGGGGAGCCCAAGTTACACCACTCTCATCAGGTATTTATGGGACATTGATCATTTCTCCTTGTTTAGTTGCAGTTTATCAATCAGGGATAATATTGCCATAGGCAATGGTGACTGTAACATAGTTGACATTCTATCTTCATCTGATTTCTAGTGGAACACAGAGAAAATTAACTAAAAGTCACATTCTTATGGTATAAAAGGAAAGAGCTTTATTAATTCTTTGCTAACTCACCCCCTGAGCCACCACACCCAGCCCCATCTTACTTATTTTCTACCTCTGACCTGGAAACAGCCATTTATTCAAGAGCTTTTGATTCTTTTTCTTTGGAAATAATTTTAGGACCCAAATCGGGGCGTTGTGGTGCTCATTCCTACTGGATAGCTCACTGTTTCTAGGCTTTTTCAGTGGGGACTTCTCTCAAAATCAATTATCTTTTAAAATATGAAAATAGATAATGAGCTCAGTCTGATGTTTTCTATTCAGATTCAGAGCTATAGGGATTTTGCTTTTTCTCATTGATGGTACATTTCTGTCTCCCTTGCTGCCACTGAAAACTCTGGTTTCTAACAACACCAGCATAATTACGTATTTGCTTTATTCCACATCACTCCCAGAAGTCTGAAAATAACAATACCATCATTACCAGAAACAAAGTGATTATTAAAAACAGTGTGTGGAGTTTTTAGTAATTCTTTTTGTTTTTAAGGTATATAGTACTAGGTATATATGGTCAAATTATTGAGATTTAAACCTACTTTATGTAGTTTATGATTATGGATCATTTGTTTCATGTTGTGTTTTTCTTTTCTTGTATAATAATGTAAACACTGCTTCTAAATCTACAAAGCAAGGTACAGCAGAGAGGTCTCTCTAGTCCCGTCTATCCCGTTTCATCCCTCTGCTTATAGGTTACCGTTTCTTCTTTTTCTCCTTCTTTTCCTCTTTCCTTTTTTTTTATTCTTCTCTTCTTCAGTTTGGTTTATCTTTAATTTAGTATATATAGCCTCCCACTGTCTTAGATAAATGATGGCATGTTGTACACATTTTTCTTTTATCTACGATCACTCCATAGCAGTATATTAGTGTCATCACTATGAATGTTCGTTGTAGAGGAATGGTATTAGAATAGCTCGTTTCGTAAAGGTTTCTGAGCTGGCCTAGCTTATTTTTGTCTGGTCTTTGATCTTTAGTTCTTGTATCTGATTTTAGAGATTCTATCTTTCTTTATTTTTAATTTTTAAGGAACTTTAAAAACTAATAGCATCTACTGACTTGTTCTGACTATAGAAGTATTTCGTGTTAATTACTAAAAATTCAGAACTACAGAAAATTATAAAATAAAGATTAAAATACATGAATAATATCAGTGCCCAGGGGAAATCTCTATTATTGTTTTGCTGCATAGCTCACTAATCTGTTGTTGTACCTATACACATTTTAACAACTGGATGAATATTGAATGTGTTGCTTTGTCATATATTATTTTATTTTATGTTAGTAACATATAACGAGTGTTCCTGCATGTCTTTATTCTTCTAAAGATAATTTTAAAATCACTGAATGAATTTTACTGCATGGTTGTATGAAAATTTATTTAGCCATTCACCTATATATTTAGATTGTATCCAGTTTTTTATTAATAAATATTGTGGACAGAAATCTTTCTGTGCATTTCAGATTTGAGTGTGATTGCTAATGGTTGAAGAAATGTTTTAGGTTTTGGTGTATGTTGCCAAATTGTTATTCAGACAAAATTTTACAGTTATACAAACTTTTACTCCCATGAGAAGTCCATGATTTTTTTTTTTTTTCCATTTCATGGTGGCCATGTTCACATTGTGTTCTGTTACAGTTTTTTTAATGTAGTGTTTGTAAATAGTGAGACACTAATGTTGCTTACCTAAGTTCTTTAGAACATCTCACATTTGTTTCCAAAAGATGAATTTATAGATTTCTCCTTGCTTTTAGATGCTACTTCTCATTACTATTGGCATCTCCACTAGTTAAGATAACCATAGCCGTGAACAGTGGCTCACACACAGTAGAAGCTTAGTTCTTGTTCACATAAAGTCTGAAACAAATGTCCCTGATTAGTGGCAGCTCATCTCCACACTGTGATTCGGAAACCCACTGTCCCTCAATCTTGTGTCTCTGCATCTTCAAACAATGGCTGTAGGTCACCATGCTTGTCTTCATGAAGTAGGAAGAGAATGCTTGGGTGTTCAAATGTTATGGGAAGATTTTATGGGCCAGAGCTGGAATTGTTGCCTGTCATGTCCACTTACCTTCCTTTGGCTAGAACTCAGTCACATGGCCATCTCTAACTGTAAGCAAAGCAGAGAAGTTGTGTGCTCAGGAAAAAGAAGTAATGTCTGGAGAACCGTAAGCCAATCTCGGCCACTGTATGATAGCACCTCTCTATGGGCTTATTTTGTTTTAGGAATGAAAGTCAGATAATTGTGAGTTTGAAACATTCATTTTGATTGCTCAGAAGCGACTTTTGTTCATCTCTGATTCTTGTATGTATCACCAACAGATGAAGTTGTTTAGCAGATGCATTCCAGAATGTAGCAGAAATATTAGTTTATTAAATTTCTAAAATAAAGTACTTCCCTGTTGTCTGTGGGGGATATGTTCCAAGCACCCCAGTGAATGCCAGAAACCATGGATAGTACCAAATCCTAGACATACTATTGCTACGGTTTTTCCTATATATACATACCTCTGATAAAGTTTAATTTATAAATTAGGCACAGTAAGAGATTAACAACAAAGACATAATAAAATAGAGCAATTATAGCCATATGGCAGCATCGCTGCTCTTGCACATTTGGGGCATTATTAAGTAAAATAAGGGTTCCTTGAGTACAAGCACTGTGATGCTGCCACAGTCGATCTGATAACTACGCTGGCTGCTACATCACTAAGGGGAAACAGAGTGGATATGCTGAACAAAGGGAGGATTCACTTCCCGGGTGGGACCGAGTAAGATGATGTGAGATTTCATTTATGCTACTCAGAACAATTTAAAAGGCATATGATTTAAAACTTATGAATTTTTTCTTTCTGGAATTTTCCATTTCCGATTTTTGGATCACAATTGACTGCAGGTAACTATTGAAACTGCAGTTACAAGGGGCTACCGTAGTGTAATGATGGAATAGTTGTGTTTTGTAAATGAAGAAATTAAATCAGTTGGTTGTCTGAGAATGGCTCATACAATAGGATTACTTCATTTATCTTGTTTGGGTTGCTTGTGGTTCTGTGCATATTTTATGACACATATTTTATGTATGGAAATAACTGCAGGATGTGCTTATTAGTGAGTAGGCTCATTGGTCTTGTTAAGATGTGGTAAGAGGAAAAACAAATCAACAACAACAACAAAAAATCACAAGGTACTAAACAGATATGCAGATAAAGGGTTATTCATGCTGCAAATCTGATTTTATTTTTATTTGTAATAACCTTGATCCTGAAACCCATTACATTGACTAGATAAAAAAGAGAAACAGCAAAATTAGAAGCCAGTAAATTTATTTATGCTATTTTCTTGAAGCTGGAACTGAAAATCCTAATGGCTTAAAATGGTAAATGCTTTTAGGCAGAGGGATATTTGTGTACCTGTCAGTACTTTCATTTCCACAGAAGGACCAGACTTGGACCTTGTCTACATCTCCTCTGGAGGGTCTGATGTGAATTGTATTATTTTGGCCCTCAAATCATATTATAGGAGGACAGGATGTTTTTCTTCTTCACACACTGTGGCATGCCAGCCAGCACCGTCAAGAGTTAATGACTCCCCAGCTGCCCACACTGATGTGGCCTGGCTTCAGGGTTCATTCCAGCATGCCCACGAAATGCTTCATTTGGCTGCCCAAGGGCATCATCTTCTATCAGTTTCTCATAGAGTGCTAGTTAGAAAATTGGTGATCAAGCATGATTTTTAATTCCCTGCCTAATGGAATTAGCACCAGTTGCCGTGTCCTCACGTCTTGGAAGAGAGACTGTGCCCAGTGCATCACTCCTGGAGGTGACCTTTCTCTCCTTTGAAGGCAGAATATAGGTGGGTTCCCTGGAAATCGATCTCTGACTATGGCAGGAATGCAGGAATCAGGTTTCCTAACTGAGCAAAGGATGTATAAAAATATATGCTCTGGAGTTTGATTCTCTCCTGATTAACATTTGTTGCTTTGCTTTTGTCAGTCTGAAGTATTGGTTTAACTTTCACAGTTTGGTTCTTTTGTCTGAGTAAGAGACCACTGAGTGTTGATAATAGTAATAGAACCCAGAAAATTGCAGTCTTCATGTTTAGGAGAGTGGGAATCATTTTGGGTAATCTTATAGTCAATAAAGCTTGCATATACAAGGAAAAGACAGTAAAAGAAAGTTACATAAAATAGGAAAACTCACAAACTTTTAAATTAAGTCCTAACCAATATTTAAAATTAAAAGGAATATCTGACACACGTAGCAGTGTATACACAGATAAATGTATCAAAATTACACATATGAGGTTTTAGAATTTTAGTTTTGTTGAATGTTTAGGTTATTTGCAGCTAAGATTGATCATTTAGGCAGTATCCTGTCCATCCTTTATAGATATGGTGTTCTTTAAAATGAAAACCATCAAATTCCTTTTAATTAACGGTGTAAGCTCGATTCAATTTCGTGTTTGAAATATCAGCTTCTGTTACAATCAACGAGACAGCTTTATCGTCCACTAAACAAAGTCATTATAATTCCATTGATTGCACACAGAGGGGGGACTCTGTACGGTCTTAATGGTTATTAAACCTTTGTCTCTTCCTTCCCTCCTTTCCATTTTGTTACTTTCATGGAACAACACTATTAAGAATACCTTATATCGGCTCATTCAAGTTAGATGAAAAGATTTGTCTGACAGCTGGAAAGCGTGGGTGAGAAAATTCTAGTTCTCATGTTTTCAGAATTAATAAGTTGAACCAATTCGTAGATATCTTCCACCAGAGAGACACTCATTTTTCATTAAACCCTTATTCACAAGGAACAGAAAGTCATGGAGGGTGTATGTGTGTGTGTGTGTGTGTGTCCAGGGCAAGGAGAAACCACTTTTTTCTTTCACTTTTGCAGAACTACTCCTTAGCAGTTTATTCTACTGTACTGTACCAGCTTACTAGAGGATGGCACACAGGGTGACCAGTTTTTTCCAGGACTGTCCCAGTGTTAGTACTGAAGGTCCTATGTCCCAGAAGCTACTTAGTGCCAGGCAAACTGGATGGGTTGGTCACCCTGGATTACAATCCAGTTTCATGTACGAAAATCTCTATGATCTGGAAACATTTGACTGGAAAACTTTCAGAGGACATTCAGTTGGACTTGAGTTAAGTTTATGACAGGAAAATTGTTTGTTACAATAACAGTCTCAAACTGGGCCCTGATGTTTGTGGCGTTTGTAAATGTGGTGTTAAGACTTGTATGGTTAGGAGTATTTTTAAACACAGTTTGATGAATTAAATGACTACTGTACAAACTACCACGCTGAATCTGCAAGGGAAACTTAGCGAATTAAGACAGAAACCAATGCTATTCTTCATTTGAACATTAAGTTACTTTGCACATGGTCCGGTGAGTGACTGGAAATATAGCAACACTGCCGTAATATGTCAGTGAGAAAATGAAATTGGCTGCAAAGAAAATGGAAACATTAGATTAAACAAGCCTCTGTGAAAGTCATTAGGACAATGAAAGTCTGGTGGATATTAAGTAATAATCACAGTAGTAGATCAGGGCTGCTGCTGGCCCATGGAAGATCTTTATGCAAAACAGAAAACACTGTGGGCATGAGGCATGGTGGGTGAGTGATGTTTGAGGTGTGGGCACTTCTTGTTCTTTTGAGTGAATTAGGAAAAGGCCCCCCTTCTTTAGGGAAGGTGCAGCTAGTGCCTGGGCACCACAGGTCGTTGAACAGAGCACGGGCTGGATTTGAGCCCTCACAGACCACCGCCCTCCCTCCTCCTGAGCTGCTTGCCTTGTGCATGCACAACCTGTACAGCTGAACTAAAGAAGTCCCATCAGCAAGAAGAGTGTTGAATGCCAAATTATAGCTTTGTCTTCTAGGAAAATATTTTGTTCTTTTTTTCTTTTTCTTCCAGGAAGGAGGGAACTAAGAGAACTTGAGAGAGATTAAATCTTTTCCTCTACTAATCCTAGCTGCATTCCTTTACCCATTTGTTTCTGATTGTTTTTTCTGGTCTGGAAGGACAGGCCATAGGGTTTTAGTATTTTCAGCTGATTTCTGGTAACTATTGTAATAATGCTACTTTGAACACCTTTATGTGCTGGGCACTGCATTGAGCCACTTGCATATCTCATCTCATAGAAATAGTTTTGATGACTTTGTAAGGTGGAAATTATCTTGACCTAGGGAGGCTAAAAGACCTGCCTAGTCTCCCAGCTTATAACTGAATGAGCTGGAATTCAAACCCAGGTCTCTGTGACTCCGGGGCCTGTGGCTGCTTCACCACACCAACTTCCTCTGTGTTGTCAAGAGTGCTGTCCTTCGAGAGCATAGCATGAAGGGACGCTTAGAAGTCCCTTTGGCAAGGCTGGGCATGGTGGCTCACACCTGTAATCCCAGCACTTTGGGAGGCCAAGGCTGGCGGATCACTTGAGGTCGGGAGTTCGAGACTAGCCTGACCAACATAGAGAAACCTTGTCTCTACTAGAAATACAAAATTAGCCAGATGTGGTGGTATGTGCCTGCAATCCCAGCTACTTGGGAGGCTGAGGCAGGGGAATCACTTGAACCTGGGAGGCGGAGGTTGTGGTGAGCTGAGATCTCACCATTGCACTCCAGCCTGGGCAGCAAGAGCAAAATTCCATCTCAAAAAAAAAAAAAGTCCCTCTGGCAGCCATAGCATCCTACACAGAGGTAATGAACACTTAGCAAACTGCAATGTTATAAAATTATCTTCTCAATTTTTTTCTTTGGAAAAGATAAGTAAAATATAAATTAATGTAATTAAATATGTAAATATACATATATGACTAATTTGATAGAGACTGGAATTTCTAGTTCCTTTGGCAACTTTCCTACTACTTAGGCTTTTTATGTTATGTTTTAAAATGAGACACATAGGTCTGAAAGGAAATTAGAAGAATGTTCGAAAAATTATATGAACAAAAGAAGCATGCCTTTAAAAATAATCATATAGACTTAATTATTATGGATTTCTGATTTCTACAATATTGAAAAGCATTTTCCACAAACATTGACATGCTGATAGTTATCTGAATGACAGTCATTTGCATGCTATGTATGCTCTATGCTGAGAGCGGCTGTGATTCTTATTTCTACTCTGAAATCTTAGTTATAGCTTTCTCAGGCGCTTTCAAAGCAAGTGAGTATTGAAATTTGAAAATAAAGCCAAATTGACTAGAGTTGAAACCTCATATTTTCACTTTTTTCTTAGAGTTCCAAGTGAAATAAAACTTAAATCTTCTCAAAGTAAGATTTTTATAAGAAAGTGAATTTATTTTACAGGTGTTTGCCAGCATAGTGCAGCAATGACTGGTTTTCCCACTTTCTAGCTCTTGTTGGCTCTGACAGTCAACCATCCTATCTGAAATTGAAAGGGCATTAGGGGTGGGGGCCAGGAAAGTCAGCTGTTCTCTGGATGGGTTTGTTTGGACCAGGAAAAGTTTTCTTTTTCTCTACATTGTTTACCTCCTTATAACAGGTGTTGCATTTTATGAGGCCACCTACTTTACTGCAGGCCTTTGTCCGCAGTGCAGCGAGGTGATCTATTTCAGGAGGAGCTGTGGTCTGCAGAAGAGCCCAGGATACCAAATGTCCTGCTTGGCCCCTGAGAGAACTCAGTGTGTATGTGTGTCTGAGATCTTCTGGATTTATTGTCTGTTGTTATGAGAGTTGCTTCAGAGCATATGAATGAGGATGGGGTGAGAGGAGGGCTATGGAAGGTCCTAGATTGAAAGCTGGATTGGAGAAAGTGAATTTGTAGATATTTAAGTGGGACTTTCTCCTCTCTCTGCCCTAAATTGAAGCTGCCTGGATCCGGAGCGCAAACCTCAGCCTATGTTCCAGTATAAAGGTGGGATAGAAAGTGAGGTGGGGGAGAGGTTTAACTGGACTGACCTGGCCTGCATTCTACACGGATGCAAGAGATGAAGGAGAGACCAAGGCACTGATCGATAATACAAAATGACCCCTTCCACTAGCAATGGGCCCCATCAGTGTCCTGGGTACTGATCCTGTGATTTGAAACTGTTGGGAAGCGAATCGGAGTTGGAAACATTTTCTTCTTTGTGTACTGCTGCAGGAATTTGATAAGCCCTAAAGGCAGGGATGGCACCAGGTAAGCACTGGGCCAGGATGAAGGGACAGTGAACTGCCTGGGTGAAATCACGGATGGCTGAGCCAAGGGAGATGAAGTCACCATCAATCATATAGGGATGTCACACTGCTGCTCAAGCTTCCAGGGATTGGAAATTCCACTTTACCATTCTTTTATTCAAATTTTAGACACTTGACTTGGAGACACTTTCAGTAGTGCCCCCAAATACAGGAGGAGAGGGCTGCCTATACTGTGTGTGCAGAGAGCTCTCATTGCTTAGGAGCAGGCTGTGCCCACTACAGTCCCTGTGCAGCTGCCTGGAACACCTCTCTCCTTGGCCCCTCTTGCCCACCCAGACTCTTTCATCTTCTCTGTCTCTTCAGGCCTAGGTCTTTCCCGCAGCTTCCCTTCCTTTTCCAGCCCATGTTGATTTCTTTCTTTAGTATTTGACCATGTGCACCCCTCCTGGGTAGTGCAGCAAATGTAAAAAGGGCTCTGTGGTGTAGCGTTGAGTGTGAACTCAGGACCAGAAGGCATACATTCAAATCCCAGTTCTGCCAATGGCTGGCTTTGTGATCCTGGGCAAGTTAATTCACTTTTTTAATGCCTCAGTTTCCCCATCTATGAAATGAGCGTAGCAATAGCACTTGCTTTATAGTTGTTGTTGTTGTATGCACTTAAAGAATTAACATGTTTAGAACAGTTTCTGTCCCACGGTATGCACTCAGTAAATTTGTTCTGTAATTTACAAGTTAAATGTGTGCATTTATGCTTTTTCTATATTGCTTCTAAGACTTAACTCAGTGTTCAATATTTTGCTTGTCAAATTGAATATTGCTGTTTGAATAGTTTGACTTTTTTTGTAGTGATAAAATCGTAGTAGACTTTTTGTTAATTTCTTTCTTTCTATTTTTTTTTTTTTTTTTTTTTGAGATGGAGTTTCGCTCTGTCACCCAGGCTGGAGTGCAGTGGCACGATCTCTGGTCACTGCAACCTCTGCCTCCCATGTTCAAGTGATTCTCCTGCCTCAGCCTCGTGAGTAGCTGGGATTACAGGCGCATGCCACCATGCCCAGCTAATTTTTTTTTTTGTATTTTTAGTAGAGATGGGGTTTCACCATGCTGGTCAGGCTGGTCTCGAACCCCTGACCTCATGATCTGCCCACCTCAGCCTCCCAGAGTGCTGGGATTACAGGTGTGAGCCACTGCACCCGGCCAACTTTTTGTGAATTTCTAAATGGATCAGGTATATCTTGGTATCCTGAATTCCTATCCTTTTTTTCTTGGTGGTTGGTTTTTTTTTTTCCTTTTTTCTTTTTCTTTTCTTTTTTTTTTTTTTTTTTTTTGAGACAGGGTCTCGTGCTGTAGCTCAGGCTGGAATGCAGTGGCACAATCTCAGCTAGCTCACTGCAACCTCCACCTCCTGGGCTCAAGCAATCCTCCCACCTCAGCTTCCTGAGTAGCTGGGACTACAGGCGTGTGCCACCATGCCCAGCTAATTATTTTGTATTTTTAATACAGATGGGTTTTGCAGTGTTACTCAGGCTGGTCTAGAACTCCTAAGCTCAAGCAATCTGCCTGTCTCAGCCTCCCACAGTGCTGGGATTACAGGTATGAGCCACCACCCTGACCCTGAATTCATGTCCTTTCAAATGTATGTCACTGATGTGCACAAATATCTGTAAGAATAGTATTTGAATTTCGAGCATCCTCCTGGGATGGTAAAGACAGAGACTTTGTTGGAAATGGTGTGAGAGGTAGCAGAGCTTTTGTGGTTAAGGGCACAGCCTGAAATTATGACACCCCTTTCTTACTACCTGTGGAAACTTGGGACAAGTTATTTGACCATTAATGCCTCAGTTTCCCCACTCGCAACATTAAGATATTAATAGTGCCCACCGACAGAAATGTGCTAAGGATTACAGGCATTAGAACCATGCCTGGGGCACGTAGGTATTCATTAAATGGTAGCTGCTGCTGTTGTTAACAGCAAATGTATTTCACTGGTTACCCAGACAGTCCCAGTATCAAATACTCTTTTTCACTAGCTTGATTATACTTGAATTTATCCATCCATGTATCCCAGTAAAAGGTTCAGAAAATATCATTATAGTACTATTGACTGTTTAAATCTTTTTCTTAGCACAAAGGTTTACTTGTGCACTTACACAAATGTGTATTTCAAGTAGCAGTGATTTTGTTGCATGGATTATTTAGTCTTTGGTTTGCAACAAGCTTGGAGGGAAAGCACACAGTAAATGTGTGGTCAGAGAGGAGACCAGTGATGCAGCAAAAAGGCATTGAATTGGCCATCAGGAGACTCAATCCTGGTGCTGGATCCACTGCTCCCTAGGTCTAAATCTGTACAATGGGGCCAGTTCTCTCTGTTCTGCCCACTTCATAAATATATCTCAGGGATTAAATGTTAGAATGAATTGAAAAATTCTGTGACACATAAATACCATACAAATACATACTATGTATCCTCTTCTAAAGGGAGTTTATTTGGCAAATTAAATATTCTTCTTAGTAGCAAGTTTTTATATATATCAAATTAATGACCAGCTAACAAAATATTAAAGTATAGTAGGAACATTCTTAACACCTAAATCATATTGCTAAGTAAACGTAACACATGCTTTTCTCACTTACTCTTATGATAAGGTCTCTCTCTCTACTTGAACCAGAACCTCTTATTTGTTTCTACATCTGGTATCTCGGAAATTTCCAAAATAGCTGTCTACTTCCTGGTGTTCACCATTTCCCCTCTGAGGCTGCTGGATCTCTTGTTCTTTGTTATGGACTTCAGAGTCGGCACTCTACCAATGTCATGGAATGCTGACACTGCACTATAGGAAATTAGATGGGGTTATCTCTCTGTGTTAAGCCCTTCACTGACTGTCCATTGCCATCAGAATGAAGTCTAAACTCCACAAGGGGTCATGAAGTCCCGGGGTGAAAAGGCCCCTGTCTACCACTTTAGTCTCTCTGTTCACCACTGTACCAGTATTAGATCTTCCAGCCATATGGACTTCTTTCACTTGCTCCCTCTGAGCTTGCCCTCTCAATCTTAGGCCTCTGTATATACATCGTATTCTATCTCTTTGCACTTCATTCACTTCTCATCTTCCTCAGGTGTCAGCTTCATTGTCACTTGGAGCATCCTCATCTGCCTCACTCCCTGTTTCTGCTGGTTGCTTATCTCTGTGGGACAGGCTGGTTGGCCATCTTGCCACACAGTGACACCCTCCCAGCTCTGCTCATTCTCCTTCTTGCCATTGTTTCTCACTTAGAATTTCCGAATCCATGGTACATGGATGGCACTTTTGTTTCAACCTGCAGCAATCACTACGTGAGTTAACCTTTAAAAGGGTGCTTATTAAAAGGACTTTCAAAAATGTGCACTGCTTAACTTCATTCATTTGTATGAAAAGCCTTCACTGTAGAACTCTATGAACTGAAGAAGATATTGAAATGTTCTTTATCACTTTTAATTAATTAGAAGTTGGGACCAGGCGTGGTGGCTCATGCCTGTCATCCCAGCACTTTGGGAGGCCAAGGCAGGTGGATCACCTGAGGTCAGGGGTTTAAGACTAGCCTGGCCAACATGATGAAACCCCGTCACTACTAAAAATACAAAAATTAGCTGGGCATAGTGGTGCATGCCTGTATTCCTAGCGACTAGAGGGGCTGAGGCAGGAGGATTGCTTGAACCTGGGAGGCAGAGGTTGCAGTGAGCTGAGATCATGCCAGTGCACTCCAGCCTGAGTGACAGAGCGAGACTTTGGCTCAAAGAAAAAAAAAAAGTTGGTATGGCTTGAATGTGGAATTATCTCCAAAATTCACATTGAAACTTAACCCCCATTGTGGTAGTATTAAGAGTGAGGCCTTCTGGGAGGTGCATAAGTCGTGAGGGCAGAGCCCTCATGAATTGTCAATGCCCTTGTAAAAGAGACTTCAGAGAGAATTTATGTCTCTTGCTTTTCTGCTCTTCTCCCACGTAAGGATGCAGCAAGAAGGCCTTCACCAGACCTACCAGAGGCTGGTGCCTTGATCTTGTACTCCCCAGCCTCCAGGACTATAAGAAATAAATTTCTGTTCTTTGTAAGTTACTCAGTCTGCGGCATTTTATTACAGCACCATGAACAGACTAAGACAGAAGTCATTGTATTGTTAACATGCAGAAATGCAATTTAACAATGATCTGTGTTGAAAACATTCTGACTAAACCAGCCCTATTTTACTTCTATGCTGTACAGAGCAGTGAATGCTTGATTTGGATTTAGATTTGGGTCTCACCTTTGCCTCTTGCCAACCATGAGATCCTGAGTAAGTACCTCCTCAGCCTCATTTGCAAGACAGGGACAAGTATGAACTCACAGGGCTAGTATGAAATAAAAATAGTAAGGTGCTTAGCGCAGTGATTGGTGCCTATTAAATGGATTCAGTACCCGCCATCAGTAACGAATTGAAACTTTCCTGGGACTGTTAATGAGAGACAAGGGGGAATCTGAAATTTTTGCTATTCGTTGTAGAAGGAATAAAAAACTAAGGCCTCCAACTAAATTAATCATAGAATAAAAATTAGGTTCTCTGAATAAATTGATGAAGCTTAAACTCATTGACCTTTGACACTGAAGCATCATGACCTTTTTGCAGGCCAAGTAACATTTCTGGGCATCATTTTTTCCCGTTACCTATAAAACTATGTGAGTTGTTTTGATTCCTTCCACCTCTAACTTTAATTTGCAGAATGGTAAAGAGAAATTAAATTATTTTCTCCTATGCCTTCTTTGTCTTCATTTTCACCATTTAATATATGATAATTGAAGTAACTATTTTCTTGTAAGTAACTTGAATTCAGAGTTTAAAATTTCTGGAAGGAAAATTATCATAGCCTTAGAATGGGATATTGAAGGTCAGTTTGAGTTTCAGAGTAGATAGAACTGAAATATGCATCATTGTTTTCTTAGAATAGTTAGCTCCTTTCCTTCAGAATCTTTATTTGAATATCAAAGGAGACATCAAAGGTTGTTCAGCTCCTCCATGGAATGCCTTTGCTTATTAAGATTTAGACGAGGCACTTCATGGGTTCAAGGAAAGTACATTAAAGAGAGAACCCATAGACACTTAAGTTTTCTTTATTGTTAAGTGTCAAGAGACACTTAAAATTCTTTTGTTGTTTTTGTTAAGCTTATGCTTTTTTTTTTCTGATGTGAGCTGTGTCTTTGTTATATTCTGATCAACTGAGAAATCTTTTTTCTTGAGTTTCAAAGAGAAGCAGTAATTATGAATTTCTGTTGAAAAAGCTCTGATTTCAAAAATTCTTTTTTGGTCCGAATATGTGACTCTTTGTTAACTTCCTTTTGGCCTTGAAAGCGCAAAGAAAGTTAAGTCAATTAAGATTGATGTTCTAGAAGAAATTTCATATGTCACTGTTTATAATTTATTGCTATAATGTTAAACACTTATACTTCATTGTATCTGAGATATTTGCTACCTGGAACTGACATCTAGGTAAAAATTATTAGGTGTTTGTAGATTCTGAGAAGAGCTGGAAAGACTAATTTCATGTCTTTATTTAAGTCATCAGTATTCTGGAAAGACTAATTTCATGTCTTTATTTAAGTCATCAGTATTTATTTAAGTCATCAGTATTCTGGATAAGGGAAATAGTACTATTCAAGCGGTTTTCCTCTTCCAACTTGCTGCCACATTCCAAGCTGTGAGCACTTTTATTTTGTACCCTGATCTACCACAAGAGGGTAAGGATAACACAGAAAAAGAAAAGGGGTAGGCCTGACGCAGTGGCTCACGCCTGTAATCCCAACACTTTGGGAGGCCGAAGTGGGCGGATCACGAGGTCAGGAGATTGAGACTGTCCCGGCGAACACGGTGAAACCCAGTCTCTCCTAAAAACACACACACAAAAAAAATTAGCCAGGCATGGTGGCAGCCTGTAGTCCCAGCTACTCGGGAGGCTGAGGCAGGAGAATGGCATGAACCGGAAAGGTGGAGCTTGCAGTGAGCCGAGATCATGCCACTGCACTCCAGCCTGGGTGACAGAGTGAGACTCTGTCTCAAAAAAAGAAAAGAAAAAAAAAAAGAAAGAAGGAAAAGAAAAGAGGTAGATGTTTACAATTTGATTTGGCTCAGTAAGCATTTATTGATCATCTTGCTGTATGTGTTAAAAATATTCAAATGACACTTATTAAAGCACTGTAAGGAAAACTTTATTTAAGATGAGGATGGGTCTGTTGCAATTGATACAGGGACCACTGTGATGGAATTTTGCAGTAGTGGAGAGAGTTTGGGCTTAACTCTGAATATAGCATGGACAAGTGAGAATTTATAGTGGAGAGAGTTTGGGCTTAACTCTGAATATAGCATGGACAAGTGAGAATTTATAGCCAATGAACAGCGTGTGGTGGATTGGGGGAGCATCAGTGGATGGAAATTACTGAGTAAACATCATGAATAAGGGAGAATTCTGGCTAAATAGACCTAATAGGATTCTTCCTGAAGACAGACCAGGGTGATGAGACATCTCCTGGGAGATGGTGGAGGATAAAGAACTTGATCAGGTATTGACAGAGATCAGATATTGGGGCGGGGGCGGGGGGGGGGGTTCTGGCTAAACTGATTTAGTGGGATTCTTGCTAAAACTGGATTTTACAAGAAAGTGCACAGATGGGCCTCGGAGAAGTTTCGGGAACCTGACTAGATTTTGGTCAAAGAATCTTTGTCATCTGATCAATTATTTATTGACATGATAATTTGTGTTAACAAAGCATTGTTTACACAATTTATAATAAGCATTTATTTAGCTCTCAAGATTATGGATAGGTGGATGATTATGGCTGGCTAGTTGTTCTGATCTCTGCTAGTATCTCTTAATAGGATTTGAGGACTGAGTAACTATGGAAGGTAAACTTGAACTCTACTTTAACATGATGTACTGGGATGGTGGATGTGCGTAGTCAGAAAACTTGGGCATATGGGAGCATAGATTAGGGAATTTACTATGGCTAACCTTAATCTTTTGCCTTTATTTGGCAAGAATCAGAAGTCGTTGCAACTATAGTTTTACAATGCCAATAACCTCGATGCCAATAACCTCAATTAATGTTAAACTGTTTTTTCATATGCAACTGTAAATTATGAAGGGCCTACTCCAAGTGAAGGGTCAATTAATATTTGACTCTTCAGGAATCCCTTGACATTCCTTTCTTTTTTTGTTTTTGAAATTGGGTAGGTTTCTTCATTTTTCCTTGGTCAGTTTTGGTGTCATCAGTTGATGAGAACGTCCAAGGATCACAATATTTTACACCTGAAATGGACCCTGAGACCATTTGGTCTAACATTCATTAATAAAGGAAGGAAGTGAAGCTCAGGTAGATTTATTTTACATCATGTGACAAGTTAGATGGGAACAGAGGAATAGAACCCTGGACCCTTAGTTCTCATTCTATTGGTTTCACCAGTGGTCTGGTTTTGTTGTTGACATAGTCTCTGGCTTTGCAAGGAAAAGAGTGGAAAACTTAACTGGAATTAGAAAAAATTAGTAATAACATTTACATAGTAAATTGTATTTGAAGACAATTTTAGGTACTTTCTCTTATAGTTGAAATGAATAGCTGAGAGAATCTCATGTCATAGTTAAGTGTTATTCACAGATTTAGGGTCTCCTCATTTAGAAGAAATAAATTATAATATTCTTCCTCATGGAATTGTTGTAAGTGGTGAATAAGTTACTCTACTCAAATCACTTAGATTAGTGTCCAGCACATATTAGTTGTTGCTATTTTTATTATTGCTGTTAATAGTATTGAGTATTGTTATTTGGTTCTACTTCACAGATCATGTCTATTGGACTGATGGGGAAAGTTTGTTCATTTTTGGTGAGGGTAGGGGAAGAGGAAAAGATGCAGAGAATTTAGCCCTTAGAGTGCTCCCTATCTGAACTTAGGGATCTCAGCCTCTGACCTAGTGTTTACCAAAAAAGACAGCCATGTTATTTTGGCTTACTTTCTCATTTACTATTGATCAACAACTAGAAATAGAAGTCTTGCAGAGGTCATCTTTATTTTTTCATCTACTGCTCTCTTTACCAATTTAGGCTTTCATTACATTGGGATGCCACATTTTAACAGTAAATTATTTGGTGCCTTTAGCTTCTTGAGGAAATGGAATTTCCCCAAGAATTTCTAAACCAGGGGACACTTTACAAATATAACTCAGTGAAATAGCCATCATAGCAAGCTTTCAGTGAAACAAAATATGGAGAATTGGCCAGGCACGGTGGCTCACACCTGTAATCCAAGCACTTTAGGAGGCTGAGGCGGGTGGATCACCTGAAGTCAGGAGTTCAAGACCAGCCTGGCCAACATGGCGAAACCCTGTCTCTACTAAAAGTACAAAGATTAGCTGGGCATGGTGGCAGGTACCTGTAATCCCAGCTACTCATGAGGCTGAGGCAGGAGAACAGCTTGAACCCAGGAAGCGGAGGTTGCAGTGAGCCGAGATCATGCCACTGCACTCCAGCCTGGGCAACAAGAGCAAGACGCTGTTTCAAAAAAAAAAAAACAATTTACCTAACTTTATCATTGAAAAAATATCCTAAACTTTGTGTTTTGTTGTTCTATGGAAAGGAAAACCACTGCTAATTTTTCCACTATGTTAAAAGAAACAATCAACAGAGAGAACTTGAGAAAAGAAGTTTCCAGAAGCAGATCACCCCAGGAAGTGCCTTTGTATTCGGATGGGATGTATTGCTTCTCCAGCCCTCCCCAGCACCTTTTCCATTTACATTCAGTCATTCTCTTTGCCTTTCTGCTGCCATTGATAACGTCCTGAAAAGGAACAGCAGAAATAACCAGGGTGGTCATAATTGAGTTGGCCTGAAAATAATAGTCACAGTAGAGGCAGAGCTGAGAGAAGGTTGCTTAGCAGGGCTTTACCTTTTAGGCAATGCAGAACCAGTTGACACTGAAGATCAAAGTCAAGGACTTTGCCTCAGAAAAATACACACAAAATCTTGTGCACAATTTCAGGAAGCAGTGGACCCCCTAAAGCCCATTTTGGGGCAGTAGCTGTCCCCGTGGCTTGTGAGAGCTGACAGTATCCTTGGCTTTCTTCCTTGTCAAGCTCTCTGTTGGCAGCTAAAGAAGATGAAAGGGATTTAAATGCAGTGCTTGAGGATGGATCCAGTCCAGAGCTTGCTAAAAGCCAACTCTCTTTCGTGTTTTTTGGACTCCTCATTTTCTCCACTCATTAAATACTTGAATGGCCAGATCTGAGCATATATCACTTCCACAGCTCTTTTCAGACCAGGCAGAGGAAAAGGGAGGTGAGAAGGAAGCGTGAGGCTGTCACCTCCTCACAGTGCCATTTGTTACAAAGCAGAGGAGCCACATGTGTTTGTAAGCAATTCTCTTTTTTTTTTGAGATGGAGTCTCACTCTGTCCCCCAAGCTGGAGTGCAGTGGTGCGATCGCGGCTCACTGCAACCTCCGCCTCCCTGGTTCAAGTGGTTCTTCTGCCTCAGCCTTCTGAGTAGCTGGGACTACAGGTGTCTGCCACCACACCTGGCTAATTTGAGTATTTTTAATAGAGACGGGGTTTCACCATATTGGCCAGGCTGGTCTCGAACTCCTGACCTCATGATCTGCCCTCCTCGGCCTCCCAAAGTGCTGGGATTACAGGCGTGAGCCACCTCGCCCGGCCATTGTAAGTAATCCTCAAGGTGGATAGACATTTCTTTGTGAGATATTAACCCACTCTGGTTTTACAAAAGGATTTCCCCCTTATAGAACATTCCCTTTGTGTGAAGAAACCTCATGCAGATTTTAATGCAAATTTTGTAGGGGAAAACCGCTTTGAGGAAAAATTGGATTAAAAAAAGAGAAAAAAACAATGAAAGGGGGTAGAGGAAATAAGGATGAGGTGGGAAATGCTTGCGGTTTATGGGATTTGATTCGACTTTTGTTTTCCCCCTCCACTCTGTATTTTCCGTGAAGAATTTTGCATGTAGGTGAAAATGACTTAAGACTTATTTTGTGTTTTCATTTGGGGCTTGTTAATAGCTTCTCTTGATTCCCTTTCATCATCTTTTTTTTTAAAAAAAAACCAGCCAACCACATGTCTTATATGTAGATATCCAGAGCTCCCACTTTCTATGACTGAGTAAGCTGCATCAGGGCAGGATCCACACAGGTTCCTGCCCCTCTAGAAGCTGACGTTCTTGTAACCTAGTTTGGTTCCAAGAACCACAAGCAGGTGAGAAAATTATTCGCTGAATACCAGTGAGCTGTAATCCTAACACAGATACTCATAACTTTGTTGCCTTAAAAAAATTACTTAACTGACTGGGTGCAGTGGCTCACGCCCGTAATTCCAGCACTCTGGGAGGCTGAGGTGGGTGGATCACCTGAGGTCAGGAGTTCAAGACCAGCCTGGCCAACATGGTGAAACCCCGTCTGCACTAAAAATACAAAAATTAGCTGGGCGTGGTGGCAGGTGCCTGTAACCCCAACTACTCGGGAGGCTGAGGCATGAGAATCGCTTGAACCCAGGAGGTGGAGGTTGCAGTGAGCCGAGATCACACCATTGTACTCCAGCCTGGGTGACAAGAGCGAAACTCCGTCTCAATAGATAAATAAATAAATAAATTACTTAACCTCCTATAACCTTGGCATCTTCTATTTTTAGAGGTAAGAGATTTGTGAGGTATTTTGTGGGTGGAAGACATTGGAGCCTTCAAATTATATTAAGGAGGTAAATAAACTCTTATTTTGTTAAAGATTATCCCTGTGACCGGTGTAACTGTATCATTTTTAAAATGACTAGGTTATTTGGGATTCGATGGGTTAGTAATATTCATAGCTAACAGAGCTAAGTCCTGTTCTAGATATTATCTCATTTATTCCTCCCAACTTTCCTGTGAGGTAGATATTATTATTGTCTCCCTTCTATAAGTGAGTAGAATAGATGTGCAAAGAGGTTCAGAAACTTGCCCGAGGTCTCCCAGTCTCTTAGCAGCAGCAGAACTGGGAATGGAAACCCAGGTGTTCTGGCTGCAGAGGCCCTGCTCTCAGCATTGTTCTCTGCAGCCTTCTTCAGAGCTGCAGTGTCTTCACCTTGAAAGGAGAACATTGTGTCTGGTAGACACACTTATCTGAGATTTTTTTTCTTTCCCTTTTTAGGTATCTGAGAGCAAGCAGCAATAGAAATTTCCTGCTTACCATGAGACCATTTTTAAAAAGGGCCATTTTGGTCCTAAGTTATGTAAGTATATATATATATATATACTTTTGAAATATCTGATAAGGAGTGTTTTCACTGTATCTCAGCTCAGAGATGTAATTCAGATTATTTAATAGAGTCAGCAATAGACTCTAACATCATGATACTGGGATCAAACAGTTGACATGCCATAATGTTACAAAGCGTCCAAAGGTATATATGAAAGCATTCCAGGGATATGTGGATTTGATGATGTAGACAATGTGAACTGCAGTATTCTATGAGTCCTTTTCAAGATGCTGCGACTGAGTTGTCTCAAGAGGAGGCAGTGCAATCCTGGCTGTATCAGTTGTCTATTGCCACATAACAAACCACCCCGAGCTTTAGTGGCTTAAATATAATAACCCTATGTTGGCCCTATCTGCTTTAGTTTGGGCAGTATTCAGCTTTTCGGGTCTTCTGATCATCATGATTTGGGGCGGCTGAGGTTACTCAATCAAGTTTATTCAGCTATCATCTGAGCCAGGTCATCTTGGTTCTCCTCTACGTGATATCTCATCCCCAAGGGCCTCTCCCTGTGGGTTCTTTTTCCAGAGGGGTAGTCAAGACTTCCTTGTCACATGGCAGCTGGTTTCTAAAAGAATAAACTAAAAGTTGCTGCACCTCCCAAAGATTAGGTCCAGAAGTGACATAAGGTACCTTCTACATGTCCTGCTGGTCAATACAAGGCAGCCACAAGACTAACTCAGATTTAAGGGAGGGGCAACTGACATCATTCCCTGTTAGAGGAACAGAATGCACATGCAAAAAGGGTGGAGATTATTGGTGGCAATCTCACTGAATCTTCTTATTCTCTGAAGGTGCTTGTCATTTTGTACTTCCGTCTGTGGATAATGGGAGGATCTATGCCCCTCTTTTCAGAGCAGGATAATCCAGCTTCATTTTCGCCTTACATTCTTACAAGGTTAGTATAAGTACTTTTTTTAAAACCTGGCATTTGTTAGATAATTTTGAGTAATCTTAAATTACAGGCTGACTTTACATATTGAGGATTGTGGTCTATCCTTCATGTGGGGAGAAAAGAAACTATACATTTGAAATTGTTTTCAATAAATAAAACTGTTTTGGCAGTATTACTGCTGTTGTTTCCTTTGGTGTATATTTGTTTATTCAACAAATATTTAACTGGATACTGTCTTAGTTTATTTTTGGTTGCTATAAAAAACTACCTGAGACTAGGTAATTTATAAAGAAAAGCATTTATTTGGCCCACTATTCTGATGGCTGGAAAGTTAAGATTAGACATCTGGTGAGGGCTCAGGCTGCTTCCATTCATGACGGAAGATGATGGTGAGCTGACCGTGTGCAGCGATGACACAGAGAGAGAGGAAGCAAGAGAGAGAGCAGAGGTGCCAACTGGCTTTTTAGCACCTTAGTTTTGTGGGAACTAATAGAGCAAGAAGTTACCTCCAAGGAAGGGGATTAATCTAATCTAAGGGTTCTGCCCTCCTCACCCAAGCATCTCCCACTAGGCCTCCACACTACCACACTGGAGATTACATTTCGATATGAGATTTGGTGGGGACAAATAATCCGGATCTAAACCATAGCAGTCACTTATCAATAATAACTATCTATTGATTGATACATGTGTTGAATGTTACAGAACAATGTGCAGAGAAGTGTACAGAGGTTGACTGGATATCATAACCATTTGTAAGATAATATAAGTGGGGTGGTTGGAAGTGACAAATAGAAATGAACAACAGTTTTTGCTAAGATACAGCTAATCACTCCATTTGTCCTTAAGCGTTCTGAGGGGTTTGGATCGGGAAGTAATGCTGATCAGTGGCTCTGATTCACTGAATAGGATTTAAGCCCCTAACTATTTTATTTGCTGTTATGTACAGTTGAGGCTTTCAGATGTAATTATATTTGACAGTTTTAATACCTTCCTTCAGAATATATTGTTGCTATAATGTTTTAAGAATTGCGATGCCTTTCTTTCGGCTGGAACCACCATCTTCTAATAATTTGCTGTGATGAGGAACACAAAGAAAAAGAGGAGAGGCATCCCATAGATGTTCTTTAGGCCTTTTAGAAAACGTGGAGTTGTTCTTTTGGCCACATACATGCAGATCTATAAGAAAGGTGATATTGTTGACATCAAGGGAATGGGTCCTGTTCAAAAAGGAAGGCCCCACAAATGTTTCCATTGCAAAACTGGAAGAGTCTACAATGTTACCCAGCTGCTGTTGGTATTGTTATAAACAAACAAGTTCAGGCAAGATTCTTGCCAAGAGATTTAATGTGCGTATTAAGCACTCTAAGAGCTGAGATAGCTTCCTGAAACGCATGAAAGAAAATGATCAGAAGAAGAGGGAAGGCAGAGAAGCACACTTTGTGAACGAGTGGAATGGAGCCTGCCCTGCTGGAACCTGTCCCCTATGAATTTGTGTCATAATAGACGTCAAAAAATAAATAAAAGACCTGGGGACTATAAAAAATTAAAGATATAAAAAATTAAGGTGCACTCTTCTAAAATGTTCATAGTTTTACATATCTTTAATGTTATCTAATATCATCTTAATGATAGTAACCTTAACTTTGTTTTGTATTTGTGGAGAAATGATAAATTTTAAATATTGATCTATGGGGCATTTATATTTTAGTTTATTTGTATCTCTTAGAGACAACAGATTGTTAGATTTCGTTTTTTGTTTTTGTTCTTGTTTTTGTTTTTTTGAGATGGAGTCTCACTCTGTCTCCCAGTCTGGAGTGGAGTGGCGTGATCTTGGCTCACTGCAACCTCTGCCTCCCTGGTTCAAGTGATTCTCTTGCCTCAGAGTAGCAAGTAGCTGGGACTACAGGCACATGCCACCATGCCCGGCTAATTTTTGTATTTTTAGCAGAGAGGGGTTTTCATCATGTTGGCCAGGCTGTCCTCGAACTTCTGACCTCAGTTGACCCACCTGCCTCAGCCTCCCAAAGTGCTGGGATTACAGGTGTGAACCACCACGCCCAGCCTAGATTTTGTTTTTATGTTTGCCAGTGATCTTTCCTTTATATCATCAATTAACTTCTATGTTGGAATTAATAAACTTCTACTACTTTCTTTGCCTTGTATGCTTTTTAAAATTATTTCTAGTATTTTCTTCTCTTTCTTTATTTTCTTTATTTCCCATTTTAAAAGGCTATCTTCCAATATGATTATCACATTTTTATAATAAAAACTATGTCACGTTTGTTTTCATTACTTCCAACATGTATTTATATTAAACAAATCTTGAATATGCTCTCAGAAATAATGTGATATCCAACTTCTGGTGTTGGCTTACTCCTTCTCAGCAGTGTAGAACCTTTATAAATTTTTGTTTATATCTTATGTTTTAAAAATTCTTGTTTAATATATCCTTTAATTAAGCTTGACTTCTCTAGCCCAGCTTTTTGTTAATGTTGCAATCTACTCACCATTTTTAGGTATCTCTCCCTGGCCTTCAAAATCTCCAGGGCTGCTCATCCAGATATTTTTAGCTGTGCCAGCTCACTAATATACTGTCTTGTGTTCTGTAGCTCCTTAAATAACTACTTTTGTCTATGAGAGAAAAACCAATTTTGCCATATATTCTTGCATAGTGGCTACATTTCCTTTAGCTTTGGGTTGGTTTCATTCCAAGACTTCTTGTCTCCTGAATTTGAGCATTCATACTTATCTTTGTAGTTAGACATAGCCTGTTCCCTGAGCTTACCAGTCTCCAAACACTAAGATGTATAGTTAAAAAGAGACAGATGGAGGAGAACGAGAACATACTGCTGTCAATTCACCAAGCAATTATTTTATTCCTATCTCATGTCGTAAGTAAATAAGTGCTTGTCCCAAGGTCCTTGGTGTTAGGAAAAGGTAGCCATTGATATCTGACTCACAGCTCTCCTAGCTGTAACATTTTAGGGGCCAGGGGCATTAGATGGTGGGGTTTTTTATCCCTGCTAGTAGGAAAAAAACCAATTCTTTGGTGGAACCTGTGGCAAAATTAGTACCTTGAGCCATTTGCTAGAATCTGCCTTTCACTTCCAAGGCATATATATACTTTTCAAAGGGATCTGCTACATATTTTGTCCAGGACTTTCTGTCTGTGAATCAATCCATGCAAACGACTGTAACTCAGGCAGTTCAATTAATAAAAAGTGATGGAATAGAATATCCTAACACCCATGTCTTTATATTCTTCCTTTCTTTTCTTTTGAAAAACATCTTTCTGTTCTTGTGTTTCAAATACAAAATATCAACCTGGCCAACATGGTGAAAACTCGTCTCTATTAAAAATACAAAAATTAACCAGGCAAGGTGGCAGGTGCCTGTAATCCCAGCTATTTGGGAGGCTGAAGCAGGAGAATTGCTTGAACGGGGAGGCAGAGGTTGCAGTGAGCTGAGATTGCACCACTCCAGCCTGGGCGACAGAGCGAGACTCCGTCTTTAAAAAAAAAAAAAAAAAGTATGTGTGTGTGTGTGTATGTATATAACCAGGGAAATTTCACTGACATTTGTTATGAATGGCTTTACTCATTCATCTGAGATGGCCACGTTAGAATTGACTCTTTTGAGCACCTAGAAAATGGTCTCTAATTCTTTTCCCAAGTAAAGTTCCTACTCAGCTTACATAGTTCTTTGTCCTGTCGTAGGCTGGTGATTCTTAAAGTGGACTATCTTGGTCTGCTTCCTGGTTGCATTGGCTTTTCTTTCCTTCTTAGCAGCGTGCAGTTTAGCTGTGATTTGGCTGGGTGTCTGCAGTCTGTTGTGAGTAACCAGGTGCTTGTCATGTGGTTTTGACAGTCTGGCTCCTTGATGTTTCATCTCTTTTACTGAATTTAGGAACTTTGCACATCTTTCAGTAGCATTTTTGCTTCTGTCTTGCAAGTATTGTTTCTTATTTTAAAGTAGGTATAAGAAGTTATTATCAGGTGAGAGTTTTCAGTTTAGCTTTTCTTTTTCCATTTAGTAGCTGTTAGGGTTATTAATTACATGTAATTTTTAAGAATCCTAATAACTTTTAAGAGTAGCTTGGTCAGGCCTTCTTTGTTTCAAATGATTTTACTTGTGAGATTCACTCTTTTACATTATCTATTTCTGTGTGTTTAACTCCGAGGGAATACCCTGTCATTTTCTGCTTACACTGAGCTTCAAAATCATTGTGGTATGCTTATGAAATACCTTTGTTAAGCAAAATTTTTAAGACATGGGAACAAAACAAACAAAGATTATGTGACATTCACAGTAATGTAGAACATTATGTGACAAACTGAGAGGAATGCAACATTGGTAGGCTTATTATTGGCTTATTATTTGCTGCTTATTGTATTTTACAACTTTGTCATCTTAGAATTGAATGTACAGAAACCTGATAGGTGTGATTCTTTCTTTCCTCTCTAGTGGAAAAAATAAAACTTAAAATATTAGTTTTATTGCTTTGCATCACATTGGAAAAAAAGTTGTTACTGATTTGCCAGTCTCATTCCCCTACATTGTTTCATGAAGGCTGGAAAAAATCCCAATTTTTTAAATTCAACTTGTATATGTGTATATATTTATTTTATAATAGACCACCAGCCACTGGTCTACTTTCTGTCTCTTTAGATTTACCTATTCTGAACATGTATGTAGGAATGGAATCATATGGCCGGGCACGGTGGCTGACGCCTGTAATCCCAGCACTTTGGGAGGCTGAGGAGGGGGATCATGAGGTCAGGAGATAGAGACCATCCTGGCCAACGTGGAGGAAACCCGTCTCTAGTAAAAATACAAAAATTAGCCGGGTGTGGTGGCTCATGCCTGTAATCCCAGCTACTCAGGAGGCTGAGGCAGGAGAATTGCTTGACCCTGGGAGGCAGAAGTTGCAGTAAGCCGAGATCATGCCACTGCACTCTAGCCTGGTGACAGAGCAACACTCCATCAAAATACAATACAATACAATACAATAAATAGAATCATATAATAGGTGGAAGTTTGTGACTGGCTTCTTTCATTTAGCAGGTCATCAAGGTTCATCCGTGTTGTAGCATATGTCAATACTTGACTCCTTTTTATTCCCCGGTAGCATTCCATTATATGGCTATACCATACATCTCATTTTTTTTTCATAAAAATGGACATTTGGGTTGTTTCATCTTTTTGGCTATTACAAATAATGGTGCTATATACAAGTTTTTGTGTAGATATATGTTTACATTTCTCTTGAGTGTGTACCTAGGAGTGGAATTGCTGGATTATAAATGTTAACTTTATGTTTCACTTTTTGAGGAACTGACAGATTATTTACCAAAGCAACTGCACCATTTTACATTCCTACCAGCAGTACGTGAGGATTCCAGAATCTCTATATTTTCACCAACATTTGTCTTTTTGACAGTGTGTTTTATTATAGCCATACCAATGGGTAGGGAATGGTATGTCACTGTGGTTTTGATTTATTTATATTTAGCTGGTGGCTAATGATGTTGAGCATCTCCTCATGTACATACTGACTCTTGCTGTCTTCTTTGGAGAAAAGTTGATGGAGATCCTTTATTCACTTTTTAATTGGGTTGTTTGTCTTTTTATTTCCAAGTTGTAACATTTTTCTTAATATATTCAAGATACAAGTCCCTTATCTGATCTATAATTCATAAACACATTTTCTTTCTTTCTGTGTATTGTCATTTCACTTACTTGATGATGTCCTTTGAAGCATGAAAATTTTTTATTTTGATGAAGTCCAATTTATTTTTGTTGTTTCTAAGATATATATCTTCTATATCTAAGAAGGCTTTGACTAACGCGAATTCTTTTCTGAACTCTCTTGGTCAAGTATCTTTTTCCCACGTTTATGAGTTACACAAACCTTTAGTTTGTGCTGTGTATTTGTATGAAGATTATGTTTTTAATATTTAAAAAATTGTACTTTGATACAGTTGATTTGGAATTTGGAAACAATTTGGAAGCCATTTAGACTTTGACTTTTTATTCTTAACCATTGGGTATATCAAGACGTAAGGTAGATTCCTTACAGAGTTGGATCATCATTATTCCAATGATGGAATATTCAGGATACACGGTGACAAGGCCGTTAATCTTTTGCCTTTCCTTTTTAACCCAGACATTCAGATGTATTAGCTGTCAGTCAGTTCTTTGTGACTTACCAGTAACTTTTCCAACCTGTAATTAATTGAGATTGTGTGGATCCATTTAGTGGCATGAAGTTGAATTGTAAATGCTTCTACTTTCCACTTGAGAAGAACCATATAATTAGAAACTAAAGAACAAAGGAGACATTGTGTCTTTATCACACAACTTTTTCTTGATAAGCAAGTTCCCCAAGGCCCAATTGTCCATTTAGTTGTCCATAACACACAACCTGTCAGTCATGATTGGTGATGACTACTTCCTTTCTTTCATTCCTCTCATCCAAGCAGTCCCCTCATCCTGTGACTGCTCTTCTTAATCGCCGAAATTCATGCAGTTATCTCCATCCCCACTGCCACTATCTTCCTGAAGGCCCTCATGGTCTCTGGCCTGTGTTCCTGAAATAGCTTCTTAATTTGTCTCTATCCTCACAGTTTACTCTCCTCAGGTCCTCCATGTCATTTTCAAATGATATTTCTAGCTGGATTAATATTTAGAAGGTCAGTGGTTTCCTACACCCATTAGGATCCGTGAAGAGTAAGGGATCTGGCCATTGCCATTTTTTTTTTTTTTTTTTTTGAAGCAGAGTTTCACTCTGTCACCCAGGCTGGAGTGCAGTGGCGATATCTTGGCTCACTGCAACCTCTGCCTTCTGGGTTCAAGCAATTCTCCTGTCTCAGCCTCCTGAGTAGCTGGGATTACACGTGTATACCACCATGCCCAACTAATTTTTGTATTTTTAGTAGAAATGGGGTTTCACCATGTTGGCCAGGCTGGTCTTGAACTCCTGACTTCAGGTCATCTGCCCTCCTCGGCCTCCCAAAATGCTGGGATTGCAGGCATGAACCACTGCACCCAGTGAAGATATATTTTTGTTCTATCTCATTACACTTTATTGTTATAGACTATTCCCCAAATTTTCCATCCCATTTAAATGTGAATTTCTTAGGGGCAGAAACCATATCTTATCTTTCTTTGTGTCTTTGGAAGGTTTTACAGTGCTGAGCACAGGACAGAGCCATGATAATTGTTTACTGTTTGATGGATGAATGATTATTGACTCTGCTGTCATAGGCCTGCTGCTTCTATGAACATCAAACTACCTTTACCTTTTTGTTTCTGAAGGCCACTTTGCCCTACCACCTCTGGATATATCCTTGTTTTGCTTTTTGTCATTAAGACATTTTCAGCTGCATGTGCTTTTATGCACCCTGGTATGGAGACGGTAACTCTGCTCTGTCATGAGAATGACCCACACAGTGCAGTGATAGGCTTAAAATGCATGCAACTATGGAACCCCAATATCATCTTGGGCCTTCCTCTTTGAGATTTAAAGAAAACTGGCTTAAATTCTTTCCCACTTGCTTGAATGTTCATTGCCCTGCTCCGGATTTATGTGCTTCCCTAGAACCTTATATTCTCATGGGACATCTCCCATTCCATTTTCCCTTTCCTGCTACAACTACCTGATGGCCCTTACAATTATCTTATGATCTTATAAGGCTTTGGCTCAGAGTCTGATACAAAATAAATCCTTAGAACATTGTTGAATAAATGACTGGCGACCTTGGTTATAGTTGGCATCCTTAGAAAAGATTAAGCCTTGTAGAGCTACCCTTCTGAGAAGGTTGTAACACACCTGGTATTCCACTCTGGGCACCAGAAAGTTTCCCTTTCCTGCTAAACTCTACATCTGGTGCCTGTTACACAGACCATGGCCACTCTCATTTCCTTTTCTTGTGCCAACCAATTTACAGGAAGGCATAGACCTTTCACATTCATATCCCCTACAGTACCACTCATATAAGGCATTTGTGTTCAAGGGACTTTACAGAAATCTGGAGACAAAGAGCAGAGTTACATCACAGAACCATGCCACAGGTAACTTCATTAATCATCTTGCACAAAATCCTCCAGCATCTCTTCCACTGGGGAATTCTTGATGGCTCATTCTTTATTTTTTGGCAAGTTTTTTTGCTTTGGTTATTTCCTTAGCCCTACCTCTCTCCTTTTTTGTTCTTCATTTTCTGTTCCTCCTTTGTCCAAATTCCTAACAATTTCTTACATAGCCCTAGACAGTACAGGCCACCCGAGACTATCTCTAAAATCTCACACACCTATGCCTCACCCAGGTGAGACGAGGCTATGCTAAGGTAATAGCAAGCTCTGAAAATTAAAATGACTGAACATGAAAAGGTTTAATTTTTTGTTCACAGGAGGAGAGCTGAGGGCCCAGTAACTTTCTAGGGATGTTGCCTTCCAGCCGGTTGACTCTGGGTTCTGAGCTGCTTACATTTTATAGTCCTGCCATCTGGAGTGGCTAAGTCAGTGTAGCAGAGGGAAAGAAAGTTAGTGGGGCCCTAACTTCTTATATTGAAGCTTACAAGTACATATTACAAAAGCGGAGAGAATAGTGTAATGAGCTCCATGTTTGTCCCTATCACCCAGCTTCAGCATTTATCAACTATGCTTAATCTTATTCCATCAATAGCCCCACCCACTAACAGTCCCTCTTGTTTTCTCTGACCCGCTACAAACTGTTTGGAAACTAGTCCCAACTATAGTGCTAGTTCAGTCATCATCATTTCAGCATACAATATCTCTAAAAGATATGGCTATCTTTTAAAATATACAACCACAGTATTCTCATGGTAACTAAAAAAATATTTCCAACCATTCTTTAATATCATTAAGTATTCATTCCACCACACAGTTTACAAGTGTTTCAGCCTCAAGAGACCCACGGCACCTTTGCTCAGACCTGCAGGCCAGAAGTAGTCATGTACCCCCTCCAAATACAAAGGGGCTGGAAAGTATAGCCCCCTTTGTGCCTCAGAAGAAAATCAAACAGACTGGATGAATACATAGTTTTGTGTCTGATACAGCCTACAATGGTGTTTTCCTTTGAAACAACAACAAGAAATGTTGAAGATCATTTTCTCTCTGAAGGAAATTCCAGATCCAGCTTTTTAGATAATATATTTTTCTCCCCATCTATTCACATATCAATAAGGGTCCTCAAGCCTATTTCATGAACCACCAGAACTGAACGCCTCAGAATCCTGGGCCCTTGCGGATCTCCATTCTTTCTGTTTACCTACAGCATCTATTAGCAGGTCTACGTCCCACCTGTTCATAAAGGCTCAGATCAGTGCTGCTCCTTCAGAAAGGTTTCTCTGCTAGAAAACTTACACTGACTGCTTTCCCCTTCTAGTCTGTACACATATTTATACCATCATGTGAATTCCTGAATATGATCATGTTTTCTTAACATTTCACCATGATCCAGTCACTGAAATAATGAATGCTTTGACTTTGCCACTGAGAGAGGGAACCTGTTGATTTTGCAGTGTGAGAACTGCTCAAGAGGGCAGGTCTAGGGTAGATGGCTGGGATGACCTGAGGCCTGGGTGTCTCACCTCAGGAAGAGAGGTGACAGTTCACAGAAGTCAAAATCAGAAAGTTAGGTAGGGGTCGGGTATGGTGGCTCACACCTGTAATCCAGGCACTTTGGGAGGCAGAAGTGGGTGGATCACTTGAGGTCAGGAGTTTGAGACCAGCCTGGCCAACATGGTAAAACCCTGTCTCTAGTAAAAATACAAAAATTAGCCAGGTTTCATGGTGCACATCTGTAATCCAGCTATTCGGGAGGCTGAGGCGAGAGAATGGCTTGAACTTAGGGAGGCAGAGGTTGCAGTGAGCCGATATCGTTCCACTGCACTTCAGCCTGGGCAACAGACTGAGACTCCTCAAGAAAAAAAAAAAAAAAAAGAAAAAAGAAAGTTAAGTAGGAAGATGCTCTAAATGCAGATTGAGGTACTGAATAGTTTTGCTTATAGCCCAATGGATGATAACTACCTGATGGCCCTTAAAAGTATCTTATGATCTTACGAGGCTTTGGCTCAGAGCCTGATACAAAATAAATCCTTAGAACATTGTTGAATAAATGACTGGTGACCTTGGTTATAGTTAGTATCCTTAGAAAAGATTAAGCCTTGTGGAGCCACCCTTCTGAGAAGGTTGTAACACACCTGGTATTCCACTCTTGGCACCAGAAAGTTGACTGTAATTATTATTGCACGCTGTCCCACCTCATTCCCCATGCATGCCTTGTCCAATTTTCTGTCTTCAAAGCCATCTGCAAGGGTCTATCTACTTGTAACTTTATAAAAACAGTGAAATGCTTCCTGGAGAATGATGGAATTTATATTGTGAAATATCTGGTTAACTTGCACAATTACGTATATGACAAAATAAAAATACAATACGGTGTGGTTCTGATATTTATTTCCATTTGTTCTCTAGAAAGGTGGTGAGGGCGTAAGCTAGGGGTGACCACGGGAACTCTCTTTTCCTGGACCCCCCTGTCCCCAGGCCTGTTTTGTCAGCTTGGTTCTCTTACTTACCTCCTCTGTCTTTTGGTTTCTCATAGCTTGAAATCTGAATGACTGTATTTATGTTAATCACAAAGAATGGTCTATTATCTTCTTTGTAGTTGTTCTAAATTTAGATTTTATTAAATTGCTCATTTTTAAAAACTAAGAAAATTTTGCCCTCATAGATCTAAATCCCTCTATCTGTCCTATCCCACATGGAATTTCTATAGGAACAAGAGTCAGAAGTTTTCACAAGAGGTAAAAGAGGGTAAGTAGGCATAGAATTCACACAGTAAAACTGATGGACGAAAATGGCAAATCAGGATGGTAGTTGGGAATTTTGACAGTGGAGGGGGCTACAGCCAAGGGGAGAGAGGTGGGTTTGGAGTCGGAATCTAGAACCAAAAAGATAAAACCAAGGACAAGTGAATGTGGGCAGAGGTGGAGGATGGATGGGCCTGAAGACAGGTGATTGTCTAGATCTGTGCGGTCCACCAGAGGAGCTGTGGGCCCCATATGGCTACCTAGCACTTCAAATGCTAGTTTCAATGGACATGTGCTGGAAGTGTAAAGGCACACCACACTTCACAGACTTAGTAAGAAAAAAATATAAAATATCCCATTAATACTTTTTACGTTGATTATCTATTGAAATGATAATATTTTGGATATATTCATTGAAACAAAATATATTTCTGAAACTAATTCTTTATGTTTCATTTTATTCTTTTTAATGTAGCTAATAGAAAAATGAAAATTATATATGCTTTCATTCTCTGTGGGATGGCACTGGCCTAGAACCAGCACTGTGCTCCTTGCTTGACCCCATGCCAGAGGAGCTAGAAGGATGAGTGGCTGGTGAGGCATGAGTGGCATATGCTCTAGATGCAGCACTCTCTGCAGCCTCTGTCTGCCTCTGGTTTGAGTGGCCTCTTCTAATCTGCCGTGTTGTGTCTTGCTCAGCTGATTCTGAGTGGTGGGAAGATTTTATTGCACTACACCTTAGAATTGTGCCAATTTAGAATTTGATTCTCATCTGGAAAAAAAAGAAAAAAAAGAAAATATTCTTCAAGACCCAAGACCATAGGTGCTTATGATACTTCTTGTAAATTACCACTCAAAGTTGTGCTGTGAATAGAGCCGTGAGGGGCCTTAAGAATTTATCTCAGCTAGGTAGTCAAACCTGAATGTGCCTCAGAAACACTAGGGAATCATGTTAAAATATAAGTTCTGAAGTCCAGATGCCCAGAGGTTCTGCTTCCATGTTTTTCATAGACTTGCATTTGAAAAGTGATAGAATAGATTTTATGTATAACCTGTCCTGTCCGAAAAGTGTCATTTGCTTCCAGATTTGCTCTTCTGTTTCTATAAGTATCGTCAGAAATGTGATCCTTTGACCTCCACTCTTGTACATCTGGGATTAAGGATAAAAACAAAAGCCAAAGTTAAGTATGGCTTCTGCATAGGGCTAGAGCCTGCAGGAGAAATATCATTTCCACTACCACAGCCATGCTTTGCTGCCTAGTAATTGGTTTTGTCTTACCAGTTTGAAGGAGATAGCACATAAAGAAGTCTATACTTGATGGAAGAAGTATTGCCTTTATCACATTGAAAATGGTTGTCTTTCAAATCCAGAAGGGAGATAACAGAATTTTCAGTGAAAGGATACAAAGGCTCTCTCTCAGCATCATATTTTTTCATGAGATTTGGTCCTGGATAAACAACTAGAATAGATTTGCTTAAGTGGTAGGTCTGTTTTTGCTGTTAAGAAATACAGGCAAAGGTTTGTATTACTTCATAGGAAAAGATGAAGATAGGAAATAACAAGATGAAACTAGCACGCAATATCTTCCATGTTCTAAAGAAGCTTCTTTCTCATCTTTCCATTTTGGTTGCTGGTTTCAAAGAGACACAAAACCTTAGATCTTGATTGTTACAACCTAGGACTCTGTGTCTTCCTTGTAGTTGCATCTGTTACAGCCCCGAACATGGGGCTATCTCATAATAACCTCAGAACATTGAATTACAATGTTTCTTTTGTAAAATAATATATTGTGTGTTTAAAGAGAGCTGTGCAAAATGAACTGCTCTGTTCTTGACTGAGCATCTAACAAAGCCTTCGAAACATGTCTATAGGGGCTCTTAAAACATGTTTTTTGGGGCTGGGCATGGTGGCTCATGCCTGTAATCCTAGCACTTTGGGAGGCTGAAGCGGGTGGATTGCCTGAGGTCAGGAGTTTGAGACCAGCATAACAAATATGGTGAAACCCCGTCTCTACTAAAAATACAAAAATTAGCCCGGCATGGTGGTATGCACCTGTAGTCCCAGCTACTCAGGAGGCTGGGGCAGAATTGCTTGAACCCGGGAGGCGGAAGTTGCAGTGAGCCGAGATTGCACCACTGCACTCCAGCGTGGGTGACAGAGCGACCCTCTGTCTCAAAAAGAAACATGTGTTTTCGAAATGAAGCTGAAGGTGTTCTGTATTTTAGAGCTGTGATGGCCAGGCCTGAGTGAATATAAGAATCAATCAATGAAACATGTTTAATATAAAGATTCTCTGATTCATCTCACAGAAATTCTGATTGGGTAGGTCACAAGATTGGATGACAGAATCTTTGTATCAAACAGCGGCCTACATGACTTGGGGGAGTCACCTGTTTTGAGAACCCTGGGCAAAAACTGTGTCCTCTGTAGCTGAAGAGTTCTCTGTCTGGGATACTGCCCCCATTATGTCTTTGTATTGTAATATGTTCATAGAAAAATAGCTTCTTGGGGATGAAAGAGGTTATCAAGGTCAATGAGCATAGTTTTCTAAACCAGAATGAAACTATGTGGTCATAATTTATTTAATTTGTCACAAGAAAAGGGAGAGAAGAGGGAGTCACGTGAGGGAGCTTGTGGCGGTAGAAATTTTACCTGGGGACTAGAGATGGGTTGCTGAAAAATGCAGATCGGGATCACTTACTGACATATTATTTGTTGAAGAAAACTGTCTCATCCTTTAAATCTACATATTGTATTTCCATTACAATCTTAAATCCCAGAGAAGCTGATGAAAGTTAAAGAGACACTTCTTATATTTTCTGCTAACATTTAAACATAAAGGCCAATATTGCTTTTCACACTGAAAAAAATGCCGAGCCTGAGCTTTTATTTAAGGATTCTATTTCTTGATGCTCTAACAAACATTTTCAGCAGTGCAATCAGTTTGATGTGTCGTTAGAGAAGATTATATATGGATTTTTAGTTTACGTCAGTCCTGCTAGGACTACGTGAAAGCTCCAGTTCTTCTGGGCTTCACTGGTGAAGGAGTGAGTCAGGGTCTCAGGCAGGTGCTTCTCCATGAGACACCAGTATTTCACCCACCATATTTCCTTTCACCTCTCCACATTAATAAAGAAATGCTAATGGGAGACCATTTGATGCCATGGACAATTGTATTTGGAGCCAGAAAACTATGTCATGTGTGTGCAAACTCTGCTATATGCTTGCAGTGGGAATGGCATAAATTACAGCCTCTTTAAGGCAATTTTCTTTGCTGCAAGAATGAGTGTAATGCCCACTTCATAGAGATTTTGCTGTCAAATAATCCTTATACACAAATGCTTTGTAAACTAGGAAATGTCGTACATGCTAGTGGTATTTTTAATATTGTATGTGTTTCATTAATAGACCAACAGGATTCTTGTATAGAGACCTGGAAACCTGAGCCTGATGCATTGTCAGCAATCAGTTCATGCCTCCTCAATGAATGTTGAACCTGTGCTTAATGAGAGAAAGTATATTGGTTTGAAATAAACATGTTAAATCCTTTATGGAGAGAAAGATACCTTAGGCAAAAAAATGAACCCAGTATTTATTTTGCAGAAACTGTATTTGCTTTTTTGCAGATATGTGGGTAAGAAGTTACTAACATTCTCAGACATTGAAATCCATTTTCTCTACTCTGATGAAGCTCTCTATTAATAAAATTACTGTATTAATGGCTCATGTAAAAGGTCAGAAAGACTTAAATGCCATTTCAGATTCACTTTATAATTTATCCATGGTAACAAAAATTCTCATTTTAACTACATTCATTGTAGTTTAATGCAAAATAAAAAAAAATAAGCCTGGCATAGCTTTAGGAGGTTATTTCAGTGTGAAGGGAGTGCCTGTAACACTGGGTGCTGAAGAGGGCTACAAAAAGGCAGAATCTTCCATCTGTGCCTCTCAGCTACATGCCCGGACAACTGCAAGCCTAGCAGGTATCTTTTATTGGGTTGTAGAAAAGTATATGGTTGCCCCAGGCTGAAATAAAAGTATAAACTCAAGTATTTCCAGATTCTAAGGCATTATTTTATTATCAGGCTGATTTTTTAAGACCCACAGAATCCATTTATTTTAAGACCTGGGTGCTAGGGAAATAATTATAGACAGACATAGTCACTGCTCCTGAGGAGCTTCTGTTTTAGTGGGGAGGATGGGCACATTCATGGACAGTTACAGGGCAGTGTGCCAAGCCCCAGTGTGATGGGACACCTTCCTGTCCCGGGGAGGGATGATATTGAAGGCTTGTCACAGTGAATGGTGTCTGCTCTGGGACCTGAAGCATCCAGAGGATTTGGAGTTGATTGGACCTGTAAGAGTTGATTCCAGAAGATGAGGTGAGCTAGTCAGGTGCTGCTGTCAAAAATGTGAAACTTGAGGGTGAGGCAACTGGTGTGAAGATGACAGAAAAGGAGATGCTGGGGACGGAACTGCTAACTACGCTCAACCTCCATTATGAACAAGCACAAGAAGCCCCTGAGCAGAGAGTGGAGGTGGAGAAATGCTAAGAGAAGCAGAGCAGCCAGGAGAAACGCATGTAGCCTTCATGGAAGGGTGCTGCCTTTCTTTCTTGCAGTTGCTTAGTTTTGGTTCCCTAAGAATCTTAGTTCTACTCTGAGTTTTCTGTCTTTGAATTCTTCTGGGAATTTTTTTTTAATTTCCATAAGTTATCGGGGTACAGGTGGTATTAGGTTACATGAGTAAGTTCTTTAGTGGTGATTTGTGAGATTTCGGTGCACCCATTATCTGAGCAGTATACACTGCACCATATTTGTAGTCTTCTATCCCTTGACCCCCTCACACTCTTCCCCCAAGTTCCCAAAGTCTGTTGTGTCATTTTTATGCCTTTGCATCCTCACAGCTTAGCTCCCACATATCAGTGAGAACATATGATGTTTGGTTTTCCATTCCTGAGTTGCTTCACTTAGTCTCCAGTCTCATCCAGGTCACTGCAAATGCTGTTAATTCATTCCTTTTTATGGTTGTATAGTATTCCATCATAGTATTCCATCATATGTATATACATTTTTTTCTTCTTTTTTTTTTTTTTCCTTATCCACTTGTTGATTGATGGACATTTGGTTGGGTTGGTGCCATGACTTTGCTGTTGTGAATTGTGCTGCTATAAACATGCGTGTGCAAGTATCTTTTTTGAACAATGACTTATTTTCTTCTGGGTAGATACCCAGTAGTGGGATTGCTGGGTCAAATGGTAGTTCTACTTTTAGTTCTTTAAGGAATCTCCACACTATTTTCCATAGCGGCTGTGCTAGTTTACATTCTCACTAGCAGTGTAGAAGTGTTCCCTGTTCACTGCATCCACACCAACATCTACTGTTTTCTGATTTTTTGATTATGGCCATTCTTGCGGGAATGAGGTGGTATATCGCATTATGGTTTTGATTTGCATTTCCCTGATCTTTAGTGATGTTGAGCATTTTTTCACATGTTTGTTGGCCATTTGTATATCTTCTTTTGAGAATTGTCTATTGATGTCCTTAACCCACTTTTTGATGGGATTTTTTTTTTCTTACTGCTTTGTTTGAGGATTGGTTTCCAGATTTAAAGCTCCTTTTAGCAGTTCTTGTAGTGATGGCTTGGTAATTGCGAATTCTCTCAGCATTTGTTTGTCTGAAAAAGACTATTTTTCCTTCACATATGATGCTTAGTTTTGCTGGATACAATATTCTTCGCTGATAATTGTTTTGTTTGAGGAGGCTGAAGATAGGCCCCCAATCCCTTCTAGCTCGTAGGGTTTCTGCCAGTAATCTGATAGGTTTTTCCTTACAGGTTACCTGGTGCTTCTCTCTCACAGCTCCTAAGATTATTTCTTTCGCCTTAACTTTGAATAACCTGATGACAATGTGCCTAGGCAAAGATCTTTTTGCAATGAATTTCCCAGGTTCTTTGTGCTTCTTGTGTTTGGATGTCTAGATCTCTAGCAAGGACATGGAAGTCTTCCTGTATTGCTCCCCCAAATACGTTTTCTAAGTTTTTAGAATCCTCTTCTTCCTCAGGAACACTGATTATTCTTAGTTTTGGTCATTTAACATAATCCCAGACTTCTTGGAGGATTTGTTCATATTTTCTTTTACTTTTTTCTTTGTCTTTGTTGGATTGGGTTAATTCAAAGACCTTGTCTTCAAGCTCTGAATTTCTTCTACTTGTTCAATTCTATTGCTGAGACCTTCCAGAGCATTTCACATTTCTAAACGTGTGTCCAAAGTTTCCTGAAGTTTTGATTGTTTTTTATTTAAGCTATCTGTTTCCTTGAATATTTCTCCCTTCACTTTTTGTATCATATTTTGGATTTCCTTGCACTGGGCTTCACCTTTTTCTAGTCCTTCCCTGATTAGCTTAATAACTAACCTCCTGAATTCTTTTCCAGGAAAATCAGGGATTTCTTCTTGGTTTGGATCCATTGCTGGTGAACTAGTGTGATCTTTTTTCGGGGGATGTTGAAGAGCCTTGTTTTGTCATATTATCAGGGTTGGTTTTCTGGTTCCTTTCTCATTTGGGTAGGCTCCATCAGAGGGAAAATCTAGGACTGAAGGCTGTTGTTCAGATTCTTTTGTCCCACGGTGTGTTCCCTTGATGTAGTACTCTCCCCATTTTCCTATGGATGTGGCTTCCTGTGAGCCAAACTGCAGTGATTATTGTCTCTCTTCTGAATCTAGCCACCCAGTGAATCTACCAGGCTCTGGGCTGATACCAGGGGTTGTCTACACAGAGTCCTATGATATGAACCATCTGTGGGTCTCTCAACCATGGATACCAGTGTCTGTTCTGGTGGAGGTGACTGGGGTGTACAATGGACTCCATGAGGGTTCTTAGCTTTGGTGTTTAATGCTCTATTTTTGTGCTGGTTGGCCTCCTGCCAGGTGGTGGCACTTTCCAGAGAGCATCATCTGTGGTAGTATAGGGAGGGACCGACGGTGGGTAGGACCCTAGAACTCCCAAGAGTATATGCCCTTTGTCTTTTGCTACCAGGATGGGTAGGGAAGGACCATCAGGTGGGGGCGAGGCTAGGTGTGTCTAAGCTCAGACTCTCCTCGAGTGGGTCTTGCTGAGGCTGCTGTGGGGGCTGGGGGTAAGATTCCCGGGTCGCTGGAGTTATGTACCTAGGAGGATTATGGCAGCCTTTGCTGAGTCATGCAGGCTGTCAGGGAAGTTGGGGAAAGCCGGCAGTTACAGGCCTCCTACACAGACCGAAGGCAGGTCTCTCTTCCACCGTGCTCCCCTTAACAACCCTCAGACCGTTTCCAGGTGGAGAGTGATACAAGGCTATCTGCCTCCCAGCTGTGTAAGAAGAGGGCTTGGTTCTTCCCCAGCCTGTGGAGTCTGTACATCAGATTCGCACCCTCCCCCGAGTTCTGGCAAAGAGGCTTCTCACCCCATTCAAATTGTTACAGATTTCAGCTAGAGATTTCCTTCTCTCTGTGTAGTTTTACCTCCTGCTTCTCTCCCATTGGATCCCTGTGGTGCCAGACAGAAATGGCCTGCCAGGGGACCCCGCGAACTCCCAGGGCCCTTCTGTTGCTTCCTCTACCCCGGTATTTCTCTTGGCTGTCCACATTGACTCAGCTCCGGGTAAGTCAGAAACTTCTCCCACAAACAGACCTTCAGCTTCTCCTGTTGGGGGGATGTGTTTGGGAGAGGAGCGTCTCCCTTTCCCACTTCCACTGTTGGGGCACTCACAGTTTTGTGGGGGGTCTCCTGGGTCCTAAAGGAGCCGTCCTCTTTGTTAAGAGGGTCTGTGGGTCCTCTTGGGATTGCTGATTTGTTCTTGCAATCATTCTGGAGCTAAAATTCACAATGTGAGCCCCGCTGGCTGCTCTGTCCGCAGCCGCATCTAGTCCTGCCTCCTGTCTGTCATGATCTCACCGTACATCTCTTCTGGGAATTTTCAAAATAGTCTCTACCTTTAATTGAGCTGGATTAATTGGACCATTCATCCTTATAAGCCAGAAGAACTTCAACAGAACACAATGAGAAGCTGGTCAGAGTTGCTTGGTTCTGTTTTCTTCTTTCGTTGGGTGTTTGCAAATAGTCTCACTATCTCTATGGGTCCCAGGTGCTAAAGCAGCAAGTATTCAGTACTACTGATGGGTCTCGGCCCTGGAATGCCCCATGGGGGCCACAGCACTCATCTGGCACCTTCTACTTTGCTTGCTTTTACACGATCCTTTCCACTGGGGATTATCTGTGGCTTTCTAGTGCCAGCCTTTTTTCCTGGAGCTCAGGTCCTGCTTCCAGTCATATATCCTTGTCTATAGATGGTTTTTCTTGATTTCCTTTTCTTTTGTGTCTTCTGTGCTTGTTCCACATTACCATTATGAGGTTCCTCCGTGTTGTTGCATTCATTCTCATTGCTGAATTGATTTCCATCACATGGATATTCCATAATGTATGTATGCATTTTATCGTAGATGGATATGTGAGTTGTATCCAATTTGGCGCTATTAAGAAAAGTCCTGCTATGAACAATCTTCTAAATGTTTTTTGGTAAACACATGTGTCCAGTGCTGTTTGGGTGGAATTACTTAGGAGTGGAATTGCTAGTTCATGAAATATGCATTTATTTTGCTTTCATGAAACTGCCTACGGTTCTGCAAAGTGGTTTAATCAATTTACAGTAGTGTTTCAAAGTTCTAGTTGCTCCACATCCTCACTGATCCTTGACATGATATTTTTTTATTTTAGACTTTCTACTGGCAGTAATTTTTATCATTTTTATATTATACAATTTCTAATCCTGCACTCATAATTGTTCTTTAAATATGACATGTTTATTTACAATTTGAAGCTATTACTCTTGGGTGGCCCTGCCTGGACTATCTCCCATCTCTCCACATACTTAATTACATTCTGTGGAGATTCTAGGATGTCTTCCCTTCATCTTCCATTTCTCATTAATCTATCATTTCTTAGAACTCCATCGCAGTTGGATATTTATATTACACTGTTGTCAACCATATAACATGTGTGTGTTCTCACCAACAATGCAGTGAAAATGCTCTTGTGGAAGGCAGAGGCTAGATCATACTACCCCTTAGCACCTAGAAAGGCACATAGAATAATTACTCAATGTTTAATGAATTCAAGTGAAGTTTCCCTGTGCATTGAGGAGGGTAGTGCAGGAAGTAGCTTTCTTTGGATAGTTCTGGAAAAGGTTATGGGCAAGGGAAGAAGATGCTAAAGACAGTAATTACCAGGTAATGCCTGTGTAGGGCTGTCATGGCTAGGGCACAGTGAGGTGGAGACCCTTTGAAACATCAATAGTAATTCAGGAGTTATGAGGATGAAAACAGGCAAGAGTCTGGGAGGGGAGCAGGACAGATCACCAAAACCTAGTGGTGAAATGGGAGGAGTTCCCTTATCCCCCTCAAGGGTGTGTGATAGGGGGAGTGGCTCGCTTCTTAGGTGCCCTGCTGCTCAAACCCTTAGCAGAAGCATGCAGACCAGCAGGTCATGGGGAGCATTTTTGGCACCAACCCCATGGCAGCATCTAGGGTTGAGTGTATACAGCTGCTGAAGCCCTGGTGGGTATGTGTTACCGTGTACTCTTTCAGCTTTGCCGTCTGCAGGTGGCTTGTGTTAATCAGCTCAATTAGACTCTCTGCCTTATCACCAGGACAGAGGGTTTTCTGTATCCTGGGTTCTTGCCCTAGTGTATCAGTAAAATCAGATCACATGTGGACTTGGAGGATGGGTTGAAAGATTTTATTGAGTGGTAGAAGTAGCTCTCAGTGAGGTGGATGGGGATCGAGAAGGGAGATGGAGTGGGAAGGTGGTCTTCCCCTAGAGTCTGGCCGATCGTCCCCAGCTGAATTCCATGTCATTCCGCCATCGATGTCCTGCCAGTGTCTGCTGGGGTCTGTTGGTGTGCTCTTCTCCTCCTCTCGATGTCCAGCCATTTGTATCTGTGCTCGCTAGGGTCTCAGGGTTTTATGAGTACAAGATAGGGATCATGGTGGGCCAGAGTGGTTTTGGAAAATGCAACATTTTGGCACAAAAACAGGAGTGCCTGTTCTCACTTAGGTCCATGAGCACAAGCCTGAGGGTGAAGCCCTAGCCAGGGACCCTGCCCTTCTCTACCCAGCACTTCCCTGCCCGCCTCCCGTGTCAGCGGTATCAGTACAGTCTGAGCTGGGTGGGGTGCTCCTCACCAGTGGTATATTGACAGTTGGCAAATGCCCTTCCTAAGAGGAGGTGAGTGGCTACAGTGGACCCAATGTCCTGTATTTATAAAATGATAAAAGATTGTGTAGGCAAAAGTAAAAGAAAGATCCTATGAGCAATAACTTTTTGATGTAAAGCAAGCAAGAACTGTATATTTCTGCTTGCAGTACCTGATTTTTTCATATGCACCTATCATAGATGTCTTTCTAGGGCAAAGAAATATGTTAGGCTCATGTTATTTCTTAGCCAGATAGGTTTTTGCTGAGGCAAAGAACAGAATTTATGTATATGCTTGCACTTAAAACGCTTTGATTTTTTTCGCGATAAAAATGAAGGTTTAGATGTGAAGAGCCACACGGTTTTGTTAGGTGCAATTTGATGAATGCCATTTTCCCCACAGTCTCAGCTTCAGTTTGCCTTTCCCTTTCATGTTTTTCGGCCACAAAACCTCTTTACTCTTTTCTGGCTTATCAATGAAAATGCATGACTAAATTGTTTAAGCTGAATTCCTGGCTTTCTGTGCTGTATATTCCATTTTGTTGGCAAGATATTCTTGTGACTTTCCTTCTGTTCACAGAATTTGTGGTAGAAAATTGGTAAATTCATTTTGGTTTTGCACTTGCTTTAAAAAAGATAACACAGCAGGGCAGAGATATTTGACAGATTATTTTGCTTCTGAAATTATAGCAGAAATAAGATGATTTGCTTCAATGTAATTCATAGTGAAAGAATTAAAAAGAAATACTGTAGCCATTGGACAGCTAGCTGAACTATCCCCTCCACCCCCTACCTCCAGTGTAATTAGCTTTTGGAGTGATTCCAAATGGCTTCTTTGTTTGTTGTTGTTGTTCTTTTGTGGGTTTTTTTTTTTTTTTTTTTCTCATTTTGTTTTGTTTCATTTTGAAACAGGATCTTGCTCTGTTGCTCCAGGCTGCAATTCAGTGGCACAATCACTGCTCACTCCAGCCTTGACCTCCCTGGCTAAAGTGATCCATCCTCTCATCTCAGCCTCTGGAGTAGCTGGGACTACAGGTGTGTGCCACCACACCCAGCTAAGTTTTCTTTAAAAAATTTTTTTGTAGAGATGAGGCCTTGGTGTGTTGCCTAGGCTTATCTCAAACTCTGGGGCTCAAGCAGTACTCCCAGCAAGGGCTCCCAAGGTGCTGAGATTACAGGCATGAGGTACCATGCCCAGCTCACTGCACCCTCCACCTGCCAGGTTCAAGTGATTCTCCTGCCTCTTCCTCCCAAATAGCTGGGAATACAGGTGCGCACCACCACACCCACCTAATTTTTGTATTTTTAGTAGAGAAGGGGTTTCACCATGTTGGCCAGGATGGTCTTGATCTCTTGACCTTGTGATCCGCCCACCTCGGCCTCCCGAAGTGCTGGGATTACAGATGTGAACCACTGTGAAAGCATTTTTCTTTTGGTAATATGTAAATAGCTATGTTGAGATTATAACTTAAAAAATTTTTGTTATACTTGTTTTTTGTCAATACAGTATTGCACATCTAGAAGACATAAAGAATTGAGGTCAACTTGCAGAGCAAGGCCAAAACGTAAACTCAAAATTAAATAATACATTCTGCATAGCAGTTCCGGATGTTCCATAGTCAAGCCATAGGTGGAAATAAGATAAGAAAGTGTTACTATTGCAATTCTATTGCCTTTTGCCCTAGATAAAAAGTAGAGAAAGTGGCGTAAAGTATCCCACATGCATGCCATCTTCCAGTCTCAATAATGATAACTCCTGGTCATCTTGTTTCATCCATATCCCACCTACTTACTTTCCCTTCCTCTTAGTCAATTATTTTAAAGCAAATCCCAGACATCATTTTATTTCATATGTGTGTATGTTAGTATATATTTCTAAAAGGCAAGCACTCTTAAAAAATTTACCACAATACTATTATCACACTTTAGCAGTGATTGTCCCTAGCCAATTCTCTCTCTATTCAATCAGTATTTCAGTTTGTTCTGATTGTGTCCTAAGTGGTTATTTTTAATAGAGGTTTGTTTGGATTAGCATCTAAACAAAATCTGCACTTTGCTTGATGTGTCTCTGAAGTTTCTTTTAATTTGCAGATGTCCTCTCCCTCCTTCTCTTCCCATAATTACAATGTACTTGTTTAAGAATCTGGGCCCTTTGTTTCCCACAGTCTGGATTTTGCACACTGCATCCCTGTGGTGTGATGCGGCATGTTCTGTTGTTTCCTGTCTTTGCTATAAACTGATAATTAGATTTAGGACTTGATTAGTTCAGGTTTGATTCTGTTTTTTCTTTTGACTTCGTAAGCATGGTGTGTATTTCCATAAGGAGGACATCAGGCTGTTCATTTCCCTTTCAGTGATGTTAAAGTTGATTAGTCAGTTCTAGGCACCTGAATTAGCCTGTTTTAACTATTATAAGTAAAGGACCTCATTGGCTTTTCACCTAATAAGTTAAGCAGTCATTGATGATCATTGCCATTGATGATCATGCCTAGATCTATTATTTCCTCAAAAAGGGGATAATAGTTTTAAAGTTATTTTAAGAGCTGGGATGTGACTGAGAAGCAGAGCTACCCAACTTTTTCTTCTAAGTTTGATGGTTCACTACTTACCTGAAAAGCTAAGTCATAGAGAACCTTTAGTGGCCTGAAAGGTAGATGACATCAGCTTGAAAGCTCTATGAAAAAAGAAGCCCAAAATGATTCAATCACTTTTCTGTGGAGATGGCATTCTCAGGCAGCAATTTCACAGGTCCAAGCGTAAAAGATAAAGAGCATTTTTTTTTTTGTCATTTTTTTTGTTGCTGTTAAATAGCAAAGCCTGAACTTTATCAAACTTTCAGTGTATACTATTCTATTTGTATATTACCTTTTAGTTAAAAATTAACAGAGGGGAAAGGGTTGAACGTGATTGAAATAGCCATGCCTCTTTCAACCTCTTTGTTGGGGTTTGAGAATCTGAGCAGTAAATAATCTCCCTCCTGCTCTGCAGCCTGATGGCTGTGGATGGTTTTCCTTTCCACCACTGACCTTCAAACAATAAGAAGGGAGGGGAGGAGAGAACTGAGGTGTTTTAAACCAGTAGCTATTTGTTGACAGGAATTCAGGGTCAACTGATGCTTCGCACTAGAAAGTAACTTGGAAATTATCTCATCTAATGTCTTCGCCAATCCAAGATTCCCTCTAAAAAAACCCGACAAATGAGGGAGAACCTCTCTTCACACTCTGTACTCTTACGGTGTTCATCTGTTTCCTTCTGCCTTTTTAATTCAGTGTGTCCTATTTTCACTATTGGATTATACATTCCTTGAGGACAAGGAATTCATCTAATTCTTCTGTTTAATTCCAAGTAAGTTGACAAACACAGTCAGATATGAGCTGAAGTGGTGAACACAGATTTCACTCCATCACGACTGACAGTAGGGGAAGGAGAAGAGCTTCACTCTGATTTGTGCAGAGGTGACTGGGCCTTTCAAAGGGAGGGTGAGGGAGTGGGTGGAGTGGGGGTGGCTCAGTAATGTCAGAGAGGTGAAGACTTATAAAGCGTTGATCCCTGTAGATGCAATGAGGCCAGCTGTGTCCGCTGGCTGACAGTTACCAAAGTTAAAGTTCTGTGCTCCCAGAGATTGGGAGACAGAGGCCTTTCCCTCCTGATAATTACATTTCATAGGAATGGCTCTCGGGCCCTTGACGGAGATGCTTCTGTGTTGTAAGAGATAAGTATTCACAGTCATAAGCACATTTTTGTAAATGCTGTAAGAAAACGATGTTGGGGGCCTGTTGTTAGGTGTTGACTAGAGCAAAGAATAAATTCTCCTGACAGTATTTCTCAGGTAAGCTTTTTAATGAGGGGTTGGGGTCATCCCAGGGACACAGCCTTATGCTGAGGCAATGCTAGAGTTTGATCATCTCCTAATGCAGAGATTTGGACAAAGTTGCTATGTGCAGTTCTCAAGGGTCTAGAACACTGCTTAATGAATGTATTGAATGAATGAATTTAAATAAATTCAATTTTCTCTACCCCTAAAATGAGGGGAACAACTAGAATGCCTTCCACTTTAGCTTAGTGCCTAGTTGCAGCCAGGAAGCAGGCATAACACCTCCTCCATCCATTGTCCCTCTGTCCACCTGGCTGTCCTTGTCATCAAGGACACCTGCAGTTTCCCTCCTACCAAGTCCTGGTCCCTCAGTTTGTGAGTAAGAGATATTAGCTCCATACCACAAATATTTTGATTTTTTGAAATAACTCAATATAGATCAGTGTGTTATAAAAATGATGAAATATTTTCAAATCTACTGCGGGATTCTGGGCACTATTAAGAAGGGATAGTTCAAATGCCTCTTATCCAAGGAATCATGTCTGAAACAGAGTGACATTTCTGTCATGTGCTTTTGTCAAACATTTCCTTCATAGCATTTATTTCTGGTTGTAATATATTTATTTGTATGATAATTTTAAAATATATGTCATGGAAACTGTATCTGTATTTGTTCACCATTGAAAGGTCAGCACCGCAGAGTGGCTAGAACCTATTAGATATATCCCAAATCTATCAGTTTAATAAATAAATGAGTGAATGGCTTTCCATCTTCCCTTGTCTTCTCCTCCAAGATAACATTGACTGGATAGAAATGCTATTTAATAAAAATATGGTGACTGAATGCTTACAGAATGTCATGGTTCTTGAGCAGTGTTTCAGTGATTCTTCTTCTCTTTATAGATTCCTCACCTATTCCTACCTCTTAGCGTTCAACGTGTGGCTTCTGCTTGCACCTGTGACCCTGTGCTACGACTGGCAGGTCGGCAGTATTCCTTTGGTGGAGACCATATGGGACATGCGGAACTTAGCCACCATCCTTCTGGCAGTTGTGATGGCCTTATTGAGCCTGCACTGCTTAGCAGCCTTTAAGGTAATTTTTTCAAAAATAAAATGAACTCTGCATTTGAAGACAGATATTCTATGCCCATAATGTTGTTTTTTGTGCAGGTGTGCAGGTGGTCTGAGTGTAAATTGAATCTCCTCTCTTTGTGTATTTAAATGTTTTGTAGCTGGTAATAATATACCATGGCCACTTTATAGATTTTTTGACTGTTTCTACTAACCCTGTATTGATCTGAAGCTTGATGTTTGTAAATGAGAAGTTACTGCTGTGGTTGGCTAATTTTCAAAGTAATTTATTTGATTTAATATAATGATAAATGAAATTGTGGTAAATAACCTATTTATAAATGCTTAAAATGTAGTTAAGACTCTACTTTCATGAATGAATGCCAGAGGTAGTTGGGTCATTTCTCCCACTGCCTCCCCCAAAAGTATAAAACTACAAAATTATTAAATACAACTATTTCAAAAATGACCAAAGACCAAAGGCAAATATTCTAGTTCATTCTCATGACGCTATAAGGACACACTTGAGACTGAATAATTTATAAAGGAAAGAGGTTTAGTTAGCTCACAGTTATGCAGGGCTGGAGAAGCCTTAGGAAACTTACAATCAGGGCAGAAGGGGAAGCAAACACATCCTTCTTCACAAGGCGGCAGGAGAGAGAATAATGAGTGCCCATTGAAGGGGAAGGTCCCTTATAAAACCATCGTATCTAGTGAGAACTACCTCACTATCACAAAGAGCAGAATGGGGGAAACTGCCCCCATGGTTTAATTATCTCCACCTGGTCTGCACAGCATGTGGGAATTATGGGAACTACAATTCAAGATGAGATTTGGGTGGTGACACAGACAAACCATTTCAGCAAAAAACTTGAAAATGTTTACTTATGAAAAACTGCTACTCCATTGGATAAGATGCTTTTACCTGAAGGTAAGTTCTCTCCATCCTGTCAGATCTAGCAGTAAAAATCCATAAGTTTACTGGTTGGAATTGGCTGGTAAACTTTGGAAAGTTTTACAATTTTGGAAAAATTTGGTTTGGAAAAGAAACAGAGCAGCAAATATGTAAGGGAAAGTTTTGGAAGCAAGAGAAATATAGAAGAGCAGAGGTAATATACATGAATCTATGCATTCATGGCTGTTAAATGACATGTGCACAAGCAAAATTAAAAGCTCTGGGAGACTTATTTGCTGCAAGTTTGTATGCATTCTTCAGCACATACATGAGTTGAGCAGCAGAGATTGGGAAATTCACTGGCGTGAGTTATCCATGTATAACCTCTGCCCCAAATAATTGACTGATCACAAAGCCATGTTGGCACAAGAGAGATCCCCAGAAATCCAGGCAAAAGAAGAAAAGAACTGAGTAATAATTTCAGCATTCTGCAGAGAAACAGATTTTCCAGTTTGAGTCTATGGAAGCTCATCAAATGTATTCAAACAGAAAAACCAACAATTTCAGAAGAACAAAATAGAATCCAGGGTCCCTACAATGTATGACATGCAACACCCAGTTTAACCAAAGATTACTAGATATGTGAAGAAACAGGAGTGTGTGACCAAACTCAGTTTAAAAAAAAAAATGTCAATAGGAAATGGAATAGAATTGAGAATTCAGGGCTAAATCCACACTAATGGGATCAACTGATTTTTGACATAGTTATCAAAGTAATTCAATGGAGAAACAATGGTCTTTTAAAAATGTAACTGAATATCTGTAAGGACAAAATATGAATCTTAATCCTTACATTATACAGTATACAGAAATTAATTCTAAGTGGATCATAGCCCTAAACAAAAAAGTAAATTACACCAAAATTTCTAAAAGAAAAGGAGAAAATCTTTGTGAATTTGACTTAAGCAAATATTTCTTATAACATTTAATGTGAAAACTATAAAAGAAAAAGTTGATAAATTGGAAATCATCAAAATTAAATATTCTTTTCATCAAAAGATAATGTGAATTAAATGAAGAGGCAAGTCATAAATTGGGAGAAAATATTTGTAAAACATAAATCTACAAAGGCCTTGTATCTGGAATATTTACAGTGCTCTTAAAATGCAATAATAAGAAGACAAAAACTAAAATGGAGAAAAGATTCAAGTGGACACTTCACAGAAGATATGCAAAATTTTTAAACAAATACATGAAAAGATGCTCAGCATCATTAGTCATTAGGGAACTTCAAATTAAATCCACAAAGAGATACCATTATATTCTCACTATAATGACTATCACTGGAAAGATTCCCAACACTGAGTATTGGCCAATGTGGAGCAACTGGAATCCTCATCCATTACTGATGGGAATAAAAAATGCTACAGACACTTTGGGAAAATTTGGAAGTTTCTTAAAAAGTTAAACATAAAATTAAACAGCTCTATCCATCTCCACCTACTGAAAAGAAATGAAAACATGTCCATATGAATATCTTGTCTGTGAATATTCATACAGCTTTATTTATAATAGGAGACAAATTGGGAAAAATCTAATGACCTAACATGCAATTGGACAAACTCAGTCATCACTTATTCAGAAATTTTAAGGAACAAACTACGAATACGTAAAACAATGTGGACGGACATGGATGAACATGGTGCTAAGTGAAAGAAACCAGACATATAAAAGTGTATGCTATATGATATGGTTTGGCTGTGTCCCCACCCAAATCTCATCTTGAATTATAGCCCTCCCATAATCTCCACATGTCATGGGAGGGACCCCATGAGAGATAACTGACTCATGGGGGCAGTTACCCACATGCTGTTCTGGTGATAGTGAGAGAGTTCTCATGAGATCTGATGGTTTTATAAGGGGTTTTTCTCCCTTTGCTCAGCACTCATTCTGTCTCCTGCTGCCCAAGGTCCCTGCTTCCTCTTCACCTTCCACTATGATTATAAATTTCCTGAGACCTCCCCAGCCATGCAGAATTGTGAGTCAATTAAACCTGTTTTCTTTATAAATTACCTAGTCTTGGGTATTTCTTCATAGCAGCATAAAAACAAACTAAATACCCTATATGATTCCATTCATGTGAAATTCTAAAAAAGGCGTAATGACAGAAAACATGGGGTTGGAAGTTGACTATAACTTGAAATAACATTTTGAGGTGTTTTATGCTTTTTAAAATATAACTGTGGTAGTGAAACTCACCAAAATTTATACTTAAAATGGTTGAATTTGTTGTATGGTAACTTTACCTCAATAAAGTATAAAAAATGATGAAATATTGCAAATAGGTAAAAGTCTGGAATGAATACAGAACTGAAATTTAAACATAAAATGTAAGGACAGTCCTGAAAATTGAATGAAAAAAATTTGCATGATTAAAACACCTTTTTAAAATTGAAGTGAAAGTTATATAACATACAATTAACTATTTTAAAGAGTACAATTTAGTGGCACTTAGTGTATTTACAGTGTTATACAACTGCCAGCACTTTCTAGTTTCAAAGCTTTTTCATTACCCCATAAAACAACCGCATACTTATTAAGTAATCACTCTCAGCTTTCCCCTCCTCTATCCCCTGATAACCTTTAATTTGCTTTCTGTCTCTATTAATTTGACTATTCTGGGTATAGCATATAAAAGGAGTGTGAACCCAAAATGTCCGAGACTGGCCTCAGCCAATTTAGAAAGTTTATTTTGCCAAGGTGAAGGACACACCTGTGACACAGCCTCAGGAGGTCCTGACTACAAGTGCCCTATGTGATAGGGGTACAGCTTGCTTTTGTACATTTTAGGGAGACCTGAGACATCAATCATATGTGTAAAACATACATTGGCTCGATATGGAAGGGCAGAACAACTTGAAGGGTGGAGGCACGTCCAGGTCATAGGTAACTTTAAAAATTTTCTGATTGGCAATTTGTTGAAAGAGTTATTATCAATAGAAAGGAATGCCTGAGGCCAGGCACGGTCCCTGATGCCTGTAACCCCAGCACTTTGGGAGGCCGAGGCGAGCAGAAAACTTGAGGCCAGGAGTTCAAGACCAGCCTGGCCAACATGGCGAAACCCCATCTCTACTAAAAATACAAAAATTAGCCAGGCGTGGTGGTATGCGCCTGTAGTTCTAGCTACTTGTCAGGCTAAGGTGGAAGAATCTCTTAAACCCAGGAGGTGGAGGTTGCAGTGAGCCGAGATCGCACCACTGCACTCCAGCCTGAGTGACAGAGCGAAGTCTGTCTCAAAATAATAATAAAATAATAATAATAATAATAATAATAATAATAATAATAATAATAATAAAATGTAAAAAGAAAGGAATGCCTGGGTTACAATAGAGGGTTGTAGAGACCTTGTTTTTACTGTGCAGATGAAGCCTCCAAGTAGCAGGCTTCGAGAGAATAGACTGTAAATGTGTCTTATGAAGTCTGTGTTGATGTTAGTGCTGGTGGGGTATAATGAGGTATGTCCAACCCGCTCTTTCATCATGGCCTGAACTAGATTTTCAGGTAACTCTGGAAACCCCTTGAGCAAGAGGAGGGGTCCGTTCACATGGCTGAAGGCCTTAGAATTTTATTTTTTGTTTACAGGAGTAATAAAACATGTGATCTTCTATGTCTGGCTTCTTTCACTTAGCACCATATTCTTGACGTTCACTGAAGTTGTATAGCACGTTGTTCCTTTTCATGGCTGAGTCATATTCCATTGTATGTAATGTAGGGGCAGAAAAACTCCACCTGCATCCACTTAGGGTCCCACCTATGTTCAATAATTAAATTGACATAAGATAAATGGGCAAAAACACACACATTTATTTAATACAAGTTTTACATGGCACAGGTGCCCTCATAAAGAATTAAAGAGTCAAAGAAGCAGTTGAAGTCTGTTACTTATAAACTGGATTGGACAAAGATTAGTAAATAGTGAAGGTATAACTAAATTATGTGGGGAAGCTTAGAAGATAAGAATTACTTTAACAAGGTCTGTACATGATTCTCTCTGGTTATATTTCTCATCCTTGAGGATAAGGAAGCTGCATCTTTTTGGTATGGGAAGGGCATCTTTCATATGAGAATCGTATTTTCTGCTTTAAGAAATAACAAGAAGGTTAAAGTGATCTTTTTGCATCTGCTGCTTTTCAAATGTTATTAACTTATATTCAAGTAATTTAAGTAAATATACCAGAATATTTAATACCTTAAGCATATACCACAATTTGCTTATCCATTTATTCATAGATGGACATTCAATGTTTTCCTAATTTCAATGGCTTTTTTTTTTTTTTTTGGACTACTAAAAATAACACTACTGTACATATTTGTGTACAAGTTTCTTTGTGGATATATATTTTCATTTCTCTAGAGCATATAACTAGGAGTGGAATTACTGAGTCATAAAGTAATTCAACTTTTAACTTTTTGAAGAAGTGACAAACTTCCGTAGTGGCTGCACCATGTTGCATTCCCTCCAGCAATGTACAAGAGCTCCTATTTCTCTACATCCCAACCAACACTTGTTATTTATCTTTTGTTATTTTAATTAAAGCTATCCTACTGAGTCTGAAGAGGTAACTTATTGTTGTTATGATTTGCATTTCCTTAATGATCAATGAAGTTGAGCATCCTTTCATATGTTTATTGGTCATCCTCATTATGTCTTCTCTGGAGAAATGTCTTTTTAGGTCCTTTGCCCACTTTTTAATTGGGTTGTCTTTTTGTTGTTGAGTTGTAAGAGTTATTTATATGTTCAGAATATTAAATGCCTAAAAGATATTTGATTTGCAAATACTGTCTCTCATTCCATAGCTTGGCCTTTTACATTCTTTATAATGTCTTTTGATGCACAAAAGTTTTTAATTTTTTTTTTTTTTTTTTTTTTTGAGATGGAGTTTCGCTCTTGTTGCCTAGACTGGAGTGCAATGGCACCATCTCAGTTCACTGCAACGTCTGCCTCCTGGGTTCAAGCGATTATCCTGCCTCAGCCTCCTGAGTAGCTGGGATTACAGGCACCTGCCACCACGCCTAGCTCATTTTTTGTATTTTTAGTAGAGACAGGGTTTTGCTATGTTGGCCAAGCTGGTCTTGAACTCCAGACCTCAGGTGACCCACCTGCCATGGCCTCCCAAAGTGCTCGGATTACAGGCATGAGCCACCATGCCTGACCAAAAGTTTTTAATTTTTGTGAAATCCAGTTTAGCAATGTTTTTCTTTTTCTATCATGTTTTTACTGTCAAATCTAAAAATGCATGGCCAAATTCAAGGTCATCAAGATTTATGACTGTTTTCTTCTTCTAAGAGTTTTGTGGTGTTAGCTCTTATATTTAGGTCATTGATTCATTTTGAGTTAATCTTTGGGTGTGCAGTGAAGTAGGGATCCAACTTCATTCTTTTGAATGTGCTTATCCAGTTTTCTCTGCATCATTTTTTGAAGAGGGTATTCTTTCCCCCCAAACACCTTATTTTAAAGTAACCATCTGATACATTTTTTTGTAAATGAATTTTATAAAGCAAGGATGATGTAAATAACCATCCTCAAGAAACTCTGGCATGCCAATTAGTTACATAAACTTGAGCTCAAATTTCACCTTGTTAGTAAGGCCTACTTTAACCATCCTGTTTAAAAGGTAGTCATATACTCTCTACTCCTTTGTCTTCCTTTTACTTTTTAACTCCCTTCACTTAAACTTCAAGTTCTAAAATACTATGTAGTTTGGTTATTTTACTTAATGCCTATTTCTGCCAACCAGAGCATGAGCCCCATGAGGACAAACATTTTTCTGTGTCTTGTTCACTGCCATACTTCTATCACTAGGAACTTGCCCCACTCAATATTTATTACCTAAATTTTATTTATTTATTGTCTAAATTTGCCACTCAGTATCTATTATCTAAATGAATAAAACTGCAAAAAGTTAGCAATTCCATTTAATCAGATTTTAGTCTAGAGTATCTTTTCTTGTAAGACGTGTATCTAAAGACTTGAAAAGCACCATGCTCAACAGCCGCATGAAATATTTGGGGGTGAGTATGAGGTTTGTTTTATTATTATCTGACCTTAGCTCATGGTTTGGCGTGCCTGCTGTACTGTAACTGATCTGCAGGAGCACATATAGTGGAGCCTGAATGGGTATGTCGGAAAGGGTTTTTCTTGACTTTTTCCCAGCTAATTAAGGGGCCTGGGGATTCCCCACAGACCGTCATCTCGGTCAAGTGTGTTAAGCATAACCTCTCGTGATGGCAGTAGGCCTCGCACACAGGCAAGTCCTGGCCCTCCCCAGAGGGTCATTGAGGCCTCGCACACAGGCAAGTCTTGGCCCTCCCCAGAGGGTCATTGATAACATGATGAATGAATGGAAACTTCCTCTGTGAAAGGCTGTTAATCCTTTTCTTTCAGGGAGTTTGTTTCATAATCACTTTAATGCATCCTAAAAAATTAGCAGAGCATTCCAGCTGTGGGGATAGTTAAGACTGAGCTCTTCTGTGGTGGCTTTCATCTTGAAAATTCTTGCAATCAATTAACTAGAGCCTCTGACAATTCTTGTCCACTTACACTCTCCACATGTTCTTCTTTCAGAGCTTGGAGACGGCGCTTTGCTCATGTTTTTGTGGCCTGGTTTCGCTTTTCTTGATTTGCTTCCACACCAGAAGGGAGATAGGAATCAAGCCTTAGAGTCAGGTTCTCCAACTAGTTAGTAACCTCTCGAAGTGGGAATAATCCTGTTTTGTGTGTGTGTGATGATGAATTACTAAGGACATGATGGTAAGGGCTTTGACTCTGAGACAGTAAACAGGAGGATTAAACTTTTATGAACATAGGTGTCATGCTTTATGGACATTGTTCTGTGTTAAAAAGAAACAATAGATGAAATGTTTATAATAATGTCAGCAGAATAAACACAGGTCGATCCACCTGAATTATTTCTAAATGAGTTGTGTACTGAATCAGCAAGTATCGAGCTGAAATTATTTTATAATCCCTGATTATATCCATAAATCTTGAGATAGTGAAACTATATATTACCAAGAAAAAAATACCAGATAAACAAGCATATGCAGTGAGTCCAGAGTGTCATGGGAACTCTTTCTTTTATTTTTACCTTTGATTGATTCTCAATCATAAAAAACAACCTTGGCTTATATTGAAAGGAGAATATGTTCTTTGTAGCATCACTACTTTTTCCTCTGTCCTTGTCTTAATATTGATTGAGTGTCTTTTGGTTGCTGTGATTAGCACAGTGAACAAAATGAAAGTCCCACCTGCATGGAGCTTACACTTAAACACTTAAAATATGTCTTGATATGTCAAATATTAGGTGATGTGAAGAGGTCTCACATCACCTCACAGATAAGGTGACATTGGAGCAGAGATATAAAGGAAGTGAAAGGGTGAGTCATGTGGCTGTTTGGGAAAGAGCATTCCAAGAGCAGGGAAAGCCAGTGCTGAGGCCCTGAGGCAGGAAAGTACTGGACCCGTCACAGACAGTAAGGAGGCTGAGATGACTGGAGCCAAGTGGGCAGGGTACAGCCATATGAGTTGATATCAGCACAATTAAGGAGTGAGTGTGTGTAATACGGTGTGTGATACCATGCACCCAAACAATATCAAACTTCTATCTTTTTAAGCCTTTGCCTACTTTCCTTTCCCTTGCCATACTTCTTCCACTTGGCTTCTAGCTCTGTTTTGTTTAATTTTCTTCTTGGTGGGCCCAGGCCAGGGGAGGAAATAAGACTAGAGGAAGGAATTCAGGTCCTTGCCGGGCACAGTGGCTCACGCTTGTAATCCCAGCACTTTGGGAGGCCAAGGTGGGTGGATCACCTGAGGTCAGGAGTTTGAGACCAGCCTGGGCAACATGGTGAAACCCCATCTTTACTAAAAATATAAAAAGTAGCTGGGCATGATTGTGGGTGCCTGTAATCCCAGCTGTTGAGAAGGCTGAGGCACGAGAATCACTTGAAACTGGAAGGTAGAAGTTGCAGTGAGCTGAGATTGTGTCACTGCGCTCTAGCCAGGGCAACAGAGACTCCGTCAAAAAAAAAAAAAAAAAAAAAAATAAGACAGAGAATTCAGGTCCTTTAGCTGCTTTTGTGTGTGTCTGTGGAGCATAGGAGGTGGGGACTGAAGGAAAAGAACAGCCTTAGAGTCACTAGAGATTTGTAAGACATGCATATCTTGCTTTTATTTTATTTTATTTTATTTTATTTTATTTTATTTTATTTTTTTTTGAGCCAGAGTCTTGCTCTGTTGCCCAGGCTAGAGTGCAATGGCACGATCTCGGCTCCCTGCAACCTCCATCTCCCGGGTTCAAGCAATTCTCCTGCCTCAGCCTCCCGAGTAAATGGAATTACAGGCAACCGCCAATGCGCCTGGCTAATTTTTGTATTTTCAGTAGAGACAGGGTTTCGCCAAGTTGGCCAGGCTTGTCTCAGACTCCTGACCTTGTGACCCACCTGCCTCAGCCTCTCGAAGTGTTGGGATTACAGGTGTGAGCCACAGCACCCATCCTCTTTTACTAATAGTAACCAGCTTTTGTTGCGTCATTTTGGGCAATATATATGCTTATAATCTTTGTTTCTTCTCCAATTTATCAAAAACCTTCTTCTTGCTTCCTATTTTATCATCAACCAGGACACCTGATAGGTGGAGGTGGGAGCATACTCTTTCCTAATACATTTGTATTTTACTTATTTGCATTTTATTAACATTTCAATAATTAACTTTATAAAACTGCAAATTAAGTCATATAAGACAAATTAAGTCATGTAAAACAGCAGGTGTGTCATCTGCCAGAACCAACCCCCACAACCTGCTTCTCATAGGCCTCCGCTGAATACCTGTTCCTCTACATTTTTATAATTATGGAAAACAAAAACAAACTCTTTTTTAGAGGTAAGTTATGTTAGACACCATTACACACTGCAGACTATTCCAGGCCACTTCCATATCTAGTTGAACTGTTTCTATGGGTAAGCAACTCAAAGAGTAGATGTTTTACTTTTGACAAGATCTTGTCCAGAATTGAGTGGGAGAGGCAGAATACAGAATCTAAATGTTCCTTTCTCTAGAAATAACCACACAATGAATTTAGAGATTGTTTCTAGTTTGTCCTGTTTTCAGGGCATACGAAATTTAAGACCTCATGGAGTAGTTTATTATTTATCACGGAAGAGCTCAGTTGGCATCTTTGAGAATTTAAGAGTAGAATTTATCTCATTCTGTGCCTCTCCTTCATCTCCTCCTTCTATTCACACACCATTCATTCTCTAGAAAGTCATTTGAACTTATATTACATAATGTAGAGAATAATCTAGAAATTTCTTATTGGCTTGAGTTGTTTTTAACAATGAATTTTAAAGTGAACTAATTTGCTCTGACCCTTCGTGATGAGGGTAATCACTCTGTAGGAATGTATGTACGGTAAGAGATAAAGGATATTTAAGCCACAAAGGCTGAATATTCCATTATTTTCTATGAATAGTGAGTGTGTATGCCCCAGGAGAACCGTGGCTGAAAATGCACTTGGGTTTTTCTTTATGACTCTTACAGACTTTATGTCAGACTGTTGACTTGCAATAAAAAGTGACATATATCAGGAAAGTAGCCAGTCTAATTTGGATTATTTAGAGGAGTTAATATCATTAGTCAGTCCTATTCTTTATAGTTCCCAATTTCCCGTGTTCTCTAATGTGGTTTCCCTGCATTACACAGGAAACACCATTACATTATATTTAAGAGTAATTTCTTTGGTATTGGTTCTTTATTACATTCTCACAGAGTGTCTTGAGATTTTAAGGTATTTTTATACCTTTCGTAATCTTGTAGGATACTTGTAAAAGGAAAACATGAGAGAAAAAGAAGGGGGCTACTAATACCTGACTTTCTTAGTAATAGCCTCAATCATGGGATGTCTTTTGAGAATGAACATTGGGCGGTGGAAGTCCTGTCTCTCCCCTCCCCTCACCTCATAGGTATGCGTTTGAGGGTTTTGGTTTTTATTTGTTTTTTAAATTTTTAGTAGGGTGGTAGTTTCGCAACCAACACAAATCACAGGCTGCAGCACTGAGCCCTGGGAAACAAGCCAAATTTTCATGTCCATGTGGGGAAAAATTTGCAGCCAGACTGGTAGAGGTGACTACTAGCAACAACTTGGCGGAAATCGAGGGAAGGGGTGGGGTAGGGCTAATGCCGCTCCGCCCTCAGGGAGGGCCTTCGTCATCTCAGGGGTCTCCCTTCATGCCTGTTCTCAGCCTCGCTCTGGATTTACCTCCATGCTGGTCCATGTCACAGCCCCCATCAACCTACTCACCACAATACCACACAGAGCTGATAAGCAGAGATGTCAGCCTGTGATCTCTCTTTAAATAAAATTCCCACACATCTCAACAAGAAGGTAAGATCAAAACAAGAGCCACTATTGGAAAGTGATTATTTGCTTCTTGGCATCCTCACCTCATTCCAAAAGGGACTTGGAGCAGCTTATGGGAATAAACACAATACAATAGGATAGACCAAGAAATGGCAAACGTTTTTAAAAGAAAGAACAAGGTAGTAAATATTTAGAGCTTTGCTGCCCATGCAGTCTTTCACAGCTATTCAGTTTCATCATTGTCAGATACATTTTTCAATCCCTGGGGTACAACATTGTCCTACCATAGATCCATATGGTTGAACTGAACACACTTGCTGATCGCTGGAAATTATTTTGCATTTAGCTCAGCCAAATAATAGGTTATGGTATTATGGCACAAGGACCACTAAATTCCAGAATAGCAGTTATGAAACCTGGTAAAATAAGCATCATGTTTTAATATACTGAATGGTAAAATAAAATTGAACTTGGGGAATGAAGATTGCATTTAATAGTGAATGGCTTTATGTCAACACGGATTTTTCTTTTTTCCTCAGGCCTACATTCCTCTTTTCAGTTCCCATTCTCTGCAAACAGCACATTCTCTATTCTTTTTGTAAGCTCAATTCATGAAAATCCTCTTCATGCTCTTATATGTCCAATCTTTCTAGCCCATTTACAACCCATCCAGCTTGTTCTGCTTTGAGACCACTGCAGTATTCGATAAATGGACCCTGATGATGCCTTGCCATGGTCCTTCTCACCCCGACCACTAGTGCCATGAGAGTAGCCATTGTATGAGATGCTGTTCTGTCTGAGACTTGACCAGCCCAGTTGATGCAGCCTCTTCTTCCTGCTCTCAGCTGGGTTCTCCACCTACCACTTTTTTCCTGTGCTGATAATGTTCTGCCCTGTGGGTCGCAGTTTTCCAGCTCAGTAGTTTTAGACAACTCGGGCCCATCGGCCATGCTCCAAAGCTGAGATTTTCCTCCGTATCATCTTTCTGATGAGAGTTTGAAAGTGAGCTCACCACTTCATTTGATGCAGTGTTAGAAAATAGAGAAGTTGGATCTGTACCTCATTTTAAAATGGAACATATTCAAATATCCATTGTACTAACCTTCCCACATACTTTTATGTCATTGCTTTGCCATATGTGATACATACTGTATCAGACTTACGATTGTCATTTGATTTCATTTGGTAATCTCACATTAAATTCAATAATTCGTTTAGTTCACTTCAAATTTACTACCAACCTCAAGTGGAAGTCAGTCCCCTCTGTGTTGGGGGTAGCCCCTGCATTCGTGTTGAGTTGTATTGCCCAGATTCCAGAATGATAGTCCCGAGGCTAGGAGGAAGGGAGGTTGTGGAGGGGAGTGATCAGCGCTGACCTGAGTCTAAGTCCAGACTCTGCCACTGCACAGCTATGTGAGCCCCCTCTCTGATCCTCCCTGCACCAACTGTGGTTGGACCAGGGCAAGCCACACGAAACACTCAGTATGGAGGCCAGCACATGAGGAGCCCTGTGTTGTTCCAGCATCATGAAATTGTCACAGCTTAAACCCAGGAGTACAATGAGGGATCCTATCTCCATTTGGTAGAAATATCAGCCTTTATAAAAAGAACTCCAGTTGACTGCCTTTTCTTGAGTCGATATATATCAAAGTCCAGCCATGCATCCATGAGCAGAATCTATGTTTGATATTACTGTTGCTTATAAAAGTTAATGCTCTCCTCCCCACCTCCCTTCATCCTCTACCTTGAGTGACAGGGAGCTTCTTTAACTTCTTGACATAAGAGGTAATAGTAGTAACACGTTTTTAAATGCAGATTTTAAGTGCGGAAGCATAGTTTGGGAAGTTAGTAAGTTCAAATGTAACAGAAGGGCAGAATAAAACATAACATCACTCTGTTAAAACTGAACATTTATCAAGAGGAAGGAAGAATGGGAAATTTAGTGACTTATTTACAAATGGCTATTGCAGCTATCACCTAAAGCTCCAGACTTCAGAAAGATTATGGATGTCTTTAGTGGTATTTAAAAATTTTGCAAAAATAAGCAGGATTTAAGAAAAAAATAATTTTTGTTGTTGCTGTTCATAAAACATTATGCTACCATTGCTGGATTTCTCCATTCCCCTCAGTGTCAGGGATTAGAACAAAGTAGACACTAGAAATGCAACCCTCTGTTCAGCAGCTACCTGAAAATCAGTGGCCCTTGAGCAGTCTTACCAAGACCTGCCTTTTTGTCAATTATTAATATGGCATCTGTAAAAGTATTCTCCTTGTTTTGGAGCTGAAACTTTTACAAATACTCTTTCTTCATGTCATGTGTAATATACCATTCAGTTGTACCTGGAGTACTCTGCTTGGCTTTTGATCTAGGCCAGGCAAAAGTTTTACACATCACTAAATCATTTGTCTTTTCCTTTGCCTTCACAGGGCAATTACATTTTTACATATTTAATAAGAAAATGACTTACTACCCCTTTTTTATTTACCCCTCAATTGGAAGACTCACTGAGTTTATTAGTGAGTCTTAGATATATGTATAATGGAAGAAGAAGCTATCAGACATCACTAACAGCTTTAGTTTATTTTCCCTGATTTGGATGCTTTGTGATTCTCAGTGAGATTTCATAGTCTATATTATTATTTGCCTTTACTCAGAGCAAATGCCACCTTTTGAGAAGGAATCTTAATTTTTATACTTGTTATTTCTCACAATGATTCACATTTTCATAAAAACAGCTCATTAACACTTAGCAGACAATGCTTCTGATTGTTTTTAAACGGTTACAAAGGTCAGAAGATATTTTTCTAACATCTAGAAGCATTCTGTCCTTTCCATTTCCATCCAGAACATGACATTTCTATTTAAAGGAGCATACGTTTTTCCATCTTGTTCTGAGAAAACCCTGAAATATGCAATTAGGAGTCCCAGAGATAAAAGCAGCTAAAACAAGTCCCTTTAGACAAAAAGCCTACTGGAAAGTGTTTATTGAGTTGGAAACACAGAGGAGACTGTAGCAATTGATTGTCAGATTCTTTAGGTTAAAATTAGCTGTAAGTGCACTGCCCGAGGAGCCTATAAAGGGAGTGCAAGGCTGATAAATACAACCCTGGGAAGAATCATCCCTCCATCCAAAAAAAAAAAGTCTAAAATTCCTTATTTTTACATGTGCATTGCCTAAGGAGGAAGCATAGAGTATTAGAAAGAAAACAAGTTTGTAATATGAGCTTTAATGTGTGTATGTCTACGTTATTACATAGCAAAAACATTGATGAGTATTAAAAATTATTTTTCACTGTAATATAATAAAATAATATAATATTTTAATTATATAATAAAAATAAGTGTAATATAATATAATAAATTATATATTATTCATATTATAATAATATAAATATAATATATATTTATTATAATATAATTATTATGTAATTATATTATAATATAATAAAATAAGTGAAATAATATATGTAGGACCTAGGGTTGTTCAAGAAGGAACGTGTCATCTATATACATGCATCTCCACACTATTGTCTCAAATTCAACATTCTGAAATTAACTTCTGACTTTATCCATTCAGTGTGTTGCCTCAATAGCATTTTTCATCTCAGTGCATTCTGCTAGTTACCTCAGCCAAAATTTGGGGGGCTTCCTTTTTTCTCTTTCTCTGTCTAGAATTTCGTATTTCATCCATCAAGAAAATTCTGTCAACCATATTTTCAAAATGCATCTAGACACTGACGGCTTCTCAACACCTTCACTGCTTTTTACCCTGTCTAAGCCACTGTCATCTCTCATTTGGATTATTGCCATAGCCTTCTAACCATTTTTCCTGCTTCTACCCTTGCGCCAAGGTCCAGTCTATTCGTCAATGCAGTGGCCAGGGTGATTACTTTAAAATGTAAGTCAGATCATGCCCTTCTTGTGTTTAAAATCTTCTGGTGGCTCCTTGTTTCTCTGACAGTAATAATAGTCATCACCTTTATAATGGCCTGACAGGTTCTACATGTGCTGGTCCCATCCAGCGCCCACTCCATTATCTCCCTTGCTACTTCCTAACTCATTTTCTACTGTGAAATGAGTGTTGTGGATGACTCCTTCATCTTCTCCAAGACTTGCTTGATTGCCACCTTCTCAGTGCAGCCTACCATTGTGTTTAGAATTGCACTCCGTTTCTTGCCCACAATCTGTATATAACAGATACCCCTTACTAGGCTCGCTGACTCACTCTCTCGTGGTCTCTTTCTCTCTTTTCCTCTCTGGAAAGGCAGGCAGGATTTTCTCTCTCTCTCTCTCTCTCTCTCATCTGTTTTGTTTACTGATGTTTTCCCAAGAGCCTAGACTAGTACCTGGAAAATACAAAAGAGATGGGAGTGATTGATTGCTAAATTCTTTAAGTGTTTGCCTCTAAGTAAGTACAGTGCCCAAAGAGACTATCTTTTTAGATGGCAATGAAACATATCTGTTGAATGAATGAATAATCAGTGACCGGGTTTTTCCAAGAGAACCACGATGAGGATGGGAAAATTTTCAAGAGTGCTTTGACAAAGCATGTGAATTGGAGTGGAAGTGTCTGATGGCTCCCTTCGTCATCTGCCTGCTCCTGGTACTTTGTGTCTCTTGTAGGCAGAGGCATGATTAATTGCATGACTAACTGGAGTGAGCCGCCACATACCCCGTGGTGTGATGGAAATGGAAAATGATCTTAAAAACTGACAGAGTTTTTTGAAACAAGCAGAAGAAATATGTAGGGAATATGTAAGTAAAGGACAGTGCATTTGGAGAGGAAAAACATAGTGGTAAACAGTAAGATAAAACATTAGAGATTTAATTGAGCACTCATTGGTTCAAACAATATTAAGAGTATAGAGAATAAAGATATAAGACGACCTGGGCTGCCTTGAAGAGCTTGGTTTTCTCCACTTGCATTGCATCCACCTCACCCATGAGAATATTATCCTTATAAAACTGATATAGTTTAACAATGCCAAGAAACCTTCCTGTGCTCAGGATTTATCTCAGCTAGAGTCAAGACTATGCAGACGGATGGCTTAACAAAGTTCTCTAAATGTATAGTGATTTTTAGCGTAGAAAATGACCATCAGCTATTCTTCATCTCTACAAAGGACTGAGCAGTAGAAAATGTTTTTGTTTATTTGTTTGTTTGTTTTGTTTTTGAGACCAAGTTTCGCTCTTGTTGCCCAGGTTGGAGTTTAGTGGTGCGATCTTGGCTTACTGCAACCTCTGTCTCCCGGGTTCAAGTGATTCTCCTGCCTCAGTCTCCCAAGTAGCTGGGATAACAGGTGCCTGCCACCATGCCCAGCTAATTTTTCTATTTTTAGTAGAGATGGGGTTTCACTATGTTGGTCAGGCTGGTCTTGAACTCTGACCTCAGGTGATCCACCTGCCTCAGCCTCCCAAAGTACTGGGATTACAGGTGTGAGTCACCACGCCTGGCCCCAGAAAATGTATTTCAACTGTAGTGTGATGGCTATAGTTGAGATCGGTGAAACTGTGTTTGCCAGACAGTGCGTTGATTTTTGGGGGGTAGGTTATAGAAACTCCTAAAGTGAAAACCTTTCTTAACTTCATTCTGCTAGAGAAGTTTGTACCAGTATTTCTCAAAATATGTCACAGCATCATACAGACCATTAAGTAAGATTATTCTAAATAAAGATTCTGTAGTTCTGCATTTCACAAGCACTAGGTTTCAAAAAGTTAAGCATATTCCTTTACTAGGGAGCTTCACAAAGCTTTTATGTTGCTCTAAGCCTTGTGAGTTTCCAAAAGGGATGTATCATGAATGGCATTCCTCAAACTTATTTGAATTTGGAAAACTTCTTGTGGGTAAGTTTTCTTGCAACGTACTTTGGGAAGTATCGACTTTGATATGCAAAGGTGCCTGGGTCACTGGACCTTGAGAGTTCATTTTTGGGCAATGTTTAAACATTTCCTTGTTTGCCTTCTTTGTACCTCTAAAAACAACTGCCACCCCAGCATCAACAAAAACATTTTCATATTATTACCCTTTTAGCAATACCACCTGAAAAAGCATTCCTTTTCCTTTTAAAGTTATAGTTTCCAACAAGGCAACAGTAACGTAAGACCTTGAAACCAATTATATTTTTCATTCTATGGAGGCTGTAAGTAGAAATTAGAAATGTGTATATAGATGTTTGATACAACAGTGTCGGTGACTGCTGGGAATCTTGATGGATGAGGAACCCTGCAAGGCCATTCATGAAATGTTACAGTTTAGGGAGGCAAGTTTCACCTAGAAGAGCTCCTTCATTGGTATATTATTAATAAGTGGCAGCTTCCAAAGCAAGACCAAAGTAGTACCATATATCTCTCTCCACATGTGTTTTTTTTTCTTTTAACTGAAATAAGTTAAAAACTTACGTCTTCACCTGCTTAACATGATTTAAAAGAAGGCACTTGATGGAGTTTTGTTGACCTTATCTAAGTAGAAAGTGAGATGTGGCTGCCTCAGGACATTGTTACATTCACCTCAGCGGGAACCTTTCATGGAAGGTTCTTACAGGAGAGCTGGAGGACAGAGAAAGGACTTCCTGGAGCTTCCTGAGAAGCCAGTGTGTGACTGCTAAAAAATGGCTGCACTTTTAACAGAACTTCTTCTCAGACTTGCTCTCATTTTTGTATCCCATCTGCTTTCAATTGCCAGAGGCCACCGGTATTTACAGAAGAACCTGGCAACTTTAAATGGCCAAATTGGCCCTGTTAGCTTATAACCCAGGACTCTGGCATTTGGTATGAAAAAGCGATTAATTGGGAAGAGCATTTATGAATGGCAGCTTCCGTGGCATTGGTTTGAAAATTCTCTCCATTCCAGTCCACCACAATTCCTTCTGCTTTGGGTGACTTTGGCCAGTGAGCCCTGTTTTTCTGCCTATTATAGATTTTCGTCCTCACAATGACAATGTCTTCACTTGGGGAATAATTTAATGCCAAGGCTTGTTGAGGAAACAAGTTAGTTCTTTGTCTAAAACATTTTATTTTCTACTCCCTTGTGAGATTTTTTCAAGAAAAATATAACTCCCAGCTAGTGACTGTTGAATTAAGTTCTTTCTTTTATCTGTATGTCAAGCCTCATATAGATCATGTAAACCTTCTTCTCTTTTATATACACTTGAGATCTTTGAGCTGTTGTGATTTGGTGAACATCATCAGTCTTTTTATGCATGCATCTCCCATGCTCTGAAATGATGAAGACAGGTGTGTGCATGTCTGAACTCAGAAAATTACAAGCATTTGATACCATTTCCAAACATAGGGACCTTTGTTTCCATCCTGTGCCACATTTCATTAGTCCATTAAATTCGCCCTTTTAAGCTGTGGCAGGTAGGCTGTTTGAAAACACAGTTCAAAGTGAAGGAAGATAGTTATTCCATCAGGTCAGTTATTTGTGAAAAGAGCCTTTTAACCATCTTTGTGGAAACAAAATGATCCATCAGGCTTTTAGGACCATACGTTTCAGAAGCAGGGGTGTGGGTCTTGTCCAGTGAGATGCAACATGTTTTGATTATAGAAGATATTTTGATTTTGGATGGATACATTAACAGATAACAGGAATCAACTCTACCATGAATAGTAATTCATCTAGAAGTTCAATCATGCAAGCAAATCTCATCTTTTTTTCCTCTTTCTTTTACCTCTTAAGAGGAGACTTACTACACTTCTTGTTACATTCATGTGTAATATGCTTGAAGTAAACCAAACATATCTCTGTAGTTTGATAAAGTAGGATGGATGATTATCTTTAGGAAGTGCTGCTCTAAAACATTTGGATCTTCTCTAGGAGAGTGAGGCTATGTGTACTTTTTTATGGCTCTTTCTCCTTATTAATTTTAGATTATAGAACAAAGGGACTGTCTTCTTTATGACAATTCCAAGTGGATAGATGAATCATGCATTTTGGTGAGTGTGACTTGCTTTGTGAAAAAGTGAAACATTTTGTCACTTTCTTAACAGAAAAGAAGTGATCATCCTGCTTTAGAAGACTTTGCCTGAGGGATATCTTCTTAACAGAAACATCTGAGCTATAGTCATAGGTAGAGAACCACTTCTCCCAGGCACGGATATTTCCTAGTTTCCTAGGAACAAAATGGTTTATGAAAATGTATCTGATTTATCCTTTTCCTTTCTTTCCTCCATTTCATCAAAGCTAGATTCATTCATGGCTTTATTGTATGTTTAAATACATCTTGGTTCTTACTTGAATCCTTAGAGAGGGAATAAAATGATTTAGCGCTCCTATCTCTCTTCCGCACTGGGTCCCCTTATGAAGTTAGAGTTCTTGACCTAGAATTCTGTGGCATTACTTGTGCCACAGTCATCTCCATTTTGCCAGTCAAAACTGGATGTGGTCTAAGCATGATGCTTCAAAGCCCTGACACCTATGCAGTTGGCTATCTCTCTCCACCCACTACTCCAGACAGGTTCCCAGTACATGGCTGAGCTTTTACCCCGATGTTCTCTCTTGGTTCTCACAGTCACCCATCTAGTGCACCTCAGGCCCCGGCCTCCCTCTGAAGTCATGGGTGTCAGATGGGGGTCCTAAGTATACCTCACTCAAGCTCCCCTTTCTCCTGAGTCACTCCACTCGCTTTGATCTCAGTGCACATGGACATATATCTCTTAGAGCAGAATCACTCTTAATTTTCCAAATCCATCTGCCTGAGTAAAACTAGAACAGGTATGTTACAAGATGAAGTGATGATCACAGTGTTATATTCCTGAAAAATTCGTCACAAACAGTGGAATATTACAGAGAGAAGCTTAGAACGATAACAAGTTAGGAATGTGTGTAGATTTAAAATTTAGAAGGTCTTTGACCCACTTTCCTGTTCACTTAGCTTATTCATTGAACCCCTGTGGTCACTAGAATGTGGATGCTCCTTCACTTTCCTTACTAAAGAAGGGCAGTTTCATTGCAGTGTTTGATGTCGTATGTCAGAAGTGATTATTGACCTCCCTTCAAGTTCTCTCAGATATAATATCGACTTACAAATCAGTAACTAAGATCAGTCAAATAAATTATGTTTTATCCCACTGTGATCAGAGGACATGTATAGGTCCATTCTTTCAGATGATGGGTGTCAAGATGAGTGGATGAGGCCAGGTGCAGTGGCTCATGCCCGTAATCCCAGCACTTTGGGAGGCCGAGCAAGGCAGATCACTTGAGGTCAGGAGTTCATGACCAGCCTGGCCAACATGGTGGAAACTTGTCCCTACTAAAAAAATACAAAAATTAGTCGGGCATGATGGCACACATCTGTAATCCCAACTCGGGAGGCTGAGATGGGAGAATTGCTTGAACCCAGGAGGTGGAGGTTGCAGTGAGCTGAGATTGCACCACTGCACTTCAACCTTTACAATTTTTTTTTTTTTAAGATGAGTGGATGAACTGTTTCAAACCATTCACACATGCATTCAGAGTACTTGACAAGAAATATGTCTTCTGTGCCATAGATCCTGTTGCATCCCTGTAGAGTGTAGAATGCAATCTTGTGCTTGCATTTATCTGGCAAAGTAAACCAGTGGCACCCTCTGTTAGAGGTCCTCAGCAGGGTCTCACTTGGCCACCTCCAGTTGCTGGGATGTATCTGCTGTCAGTGTTTCTGCTATGAAATCAGATGGTAGAGAAAGCTGAAATTTCTCCCCACACTTAGCATTAACTTTGGATACCAAAGTCACCTGGACTGTGGAAAGAGGGCAGGCTTTGGAGTGACTGAGACCTCAGTTTGAAACCCTTGCTTCTTACTGATTGGATCAACTAAGAGAAGTCTCTCATGCTCTGTGGCCCTCAATTTCCTCACCTACAACAATGGGGATAACTATACCTACTTTGTAATATTATCATGAGATTTCAGTGGGCCCATTTAAGTCAAGTGTCTGGCATATGGTATGTGCCGGAAAGATATTTGTTTTTCCTCCATCCTGTACCACTTGCAACTTACTGGGTGGCCCCCTGCCCCATCTGTGTGAAGCACACATATAATAATTTATAAGTTAAACCAGACTTTAGAAGATGTCTTGGCTTACAGCTCTCCTCCATCTCTCTAGTCTTCGTCACACTTTTTAAATTCAATGCATAGCTTTCTAATGCCTTTTCCATTTTTGTTCACAACCACAGAAATGAAGAAAGTTCATTTCTGACTTTTTCTATGTCATCATAAATTCCTGTAACAATTGCATTCTAATCAGGAGAATATTTCTTCACCAACATTTTTCTAATTTACTTAATTCCCTTATCTCCTCACTAGTGCTTGCTTAATTTAAAGTGAATAGAAATTTTTGCACTGGACTGATATTTTTCAATAAAGCATCTTCTAAAAGTTTTTTGCTTTTATTTTTTAAACACTTAAATACACACTTAAGCAGAATATAACTTACATTTCCAAGTAAAGTTAGGAATTAGTTTATTCTCAATTAGAGTAAAGCAATATGAGAACTTCATGATTCTTCTTCACTTAACTCTGAAAGGTAATTGCTGTTGTGAGATAAGACGTTTTAATCTCAGGAACTGGTGTTTGCAAGAAGGATCAGACTGTTGATTAAAAACAAATCAAACAAAAGGCTGTGCAAAAAAAAAAAAAAAAAAAAAATAAAAGAAAAAAAAATCAAGTTCAGAACCAAAGACCAGAAATCTAAAATGTCAGTTTATAAATCCTCTGATTTTAATCGGCCTTCGGTGCTCTGTTCATTAGTGCATCTGGCAGTGCCTCTTGGCAAAGAAGGTTTGGCATGGGAAAAAGCAGTGTTTAAATTGGCTTGGGGAAGACATGAAATATACAAGTCTACTTTTGTCTCTGAGGGCGTATAATTTCTTCATTCATTTCCCCTTTTAAAAATTTACTCCCTGTGCATTTATGAGTAAATTTTAGAGCTCATGAAAGTGAGGAAATGATATCACCAGCCTGAGCCAACTAGAGAGTGTGAGCTGGCAGCTCTACTGTTGAGATCCCGAACCTGAGCCATTTTCTGTCCCAACTCAGTGTATCATATTATTTTCAGACAAGAGGAAAAAAATGTAAATGGCACCTTTCCATATCTACATTTCAGATGTGGGCTGTGCTCATGTCACAGGAAGACTGTCCCTAAACGTCTCACAGTGTGGCCTTGTGACCACTGGGGCCTGAATCAGGGTCCCTCTCACCAAGGTGTGTGGCTGCTGTAACAGGCTCTGAGAATCGGCTTTAACTTTCCTTACTCTTTTTACCCACAAGACTGCCGCAGGATTCCCTTTGTCCCCACATTACAGTGATGGAGCTCAAATTCTAGATCTTGTTTGAGTCATAAGAAGTGGTCTGTTGCATTTAATCATTGTCATAGCAGTAAACACTCAAAACTTCCTCTTCTGCAGCTACTGAGAGATTGGTTTAAACCCCATTTGCCAGATAACAGAGCTCTCTCAGATTGACGTTGGTCTTTACTATTTCGATATAACATTTAAAATTTTTTATAGCCTCAGTGGCCTTAAACAGGGTGCTTTGCTCAAGGGCTGAAACATAATGCAAAGAGCGTAATGTACAGGACCAAGCCAGGGGTGTGCTGGAGCCGGCTCCTAGCAGCTCACACCAGCCCGAGCTCTGATCCTTTTTTGGAGTCCACAGTTCTCCCCTATCCCCATGTTCTCACTCTGCTGGTCAATCCATCAGAGTCCTGGCAGGAAACACATGGTGCGGTCAGTAAGGTGATTGAAGAGAGTTTATGAAAGGACCATGTGCAATGATATGGGTAGTATTAGAGAAGCCACATGCAATGGTGACACCTACCAGATGGCTTGAAGGGGTGGAGGGGGGGAGCAGCCACCCAGCACCTGCTGAGAGCTGTCGCCATGGAGAGAAATCCAACGGAAGCTGTGCCTGTAGATAGGTGAGCCTGGCCACTGCCAGAGTTGGAGGTAGGAGAGGCTATTAAAATTTAAATGAAAGCAGACACAGCAGTGAAATCCAGGTAGGCAACAGGGCAGCTTAGGGCTCAGTGCAGCTTCCCAGAGGGAGTGAGATAAAGGTGCATTTGTGCAGAGCTCAGGCAGAATCCAGTTATCCAAAAACAGCCAGGCGCTTTCTGTTCCTCTAGCTTTGCATGGCCCATGCTGGTCTTGAAAGCGTTCTTCTTGGCTTCTGAGTTAGAATGTTGAAGATGAAGTCAGTTTCCTATCCATCAGATGCAGTCTGTATTATCTTCAAACTTGATAGCCTCAGTAAACGTAAGGGCTTTTGTGGATTCAAAGTTCACAATATTTTAAATAAACCTGAGACCTGGATTTGCTCAAATGGAGGCTGACAGTTACGTTTCCTGTAGATAGCAGTAGGGGTGTTGTGCCAGGAATCTAGATAAATTTAAATATGCATTGGTGACTACCATCAAGGAATCCATAGTCTGACAGAGGAAGTAGACCCAAAAACAGATATAAAAAGGAGAGCCTAGTAAGTGTTCAGCCATACTAGCTGTCATCCCGGCAAATGCCTTAACCCCAGGGCTGAAGAGGGGAGCTTTACTGTCATCAGCTTCCCCATGGATTGATAAATTGGAGGCAGACAGCTAGATCCTAGGACTGCCACATAAATCCTTAGGATTGAAATATAGCTGTGCAATACTTAGAATCATGTGAACACACTTGTGCCCTAAATGCAGTGTACCATTTCTCTGAAACTTGGTTAGAGGTGAGAAAAAAATAGTAATAATGACAATAATTACTATAATAAGCCTATTTTCCACCTCTCTGGAAGGGAACAGCCTGCAGTGTGTATCCTCTGTGTTGAACTGGGCAGGAAGGAACCCTGTTTTTATTAACACCCACACACTGCTGGCCAGGGTGCATACATGTGTATCAAAGTGTGTGTGCGCACACGCACGCGCGCGTGTCTTTGTCTGTGAACTGCACTTTGAAAGATGAACTGAAAGTATGAAGAGGAGGGGATAAACCAGAAGCTATTAGGCCAGACAGGTTCAGTAGCTGGATTTCCTCTGAGGCAATTTACCACTCCGAGAAAAGCCCTGCTCTTCCCTCAGCTGCTTGGCCTGATGTGTGTTTGTGCCGATGGTGGCCGAGCGACCCTCTCAGCACCCCCGGCTGGGTGTTAAGACAGGATTTTCACCTCCTTTCAGCTCAGGGGGATGCTTTTCTCTCTTCTTCCCAACCAGAAAAGAAAAATCAAACCTAACACCTATAATAGCAAATCTGTCACACATTTTTCCTACAGATATAACAGGTATATAGGTATCAATTCCTTTTCTTTTGTCTAGTTTATCACCAAATTAAAGCTCAGAGAAGTGAATTATTTTGTCTGAAGTTGCAGTTAATAAAATGTCATGTATTATAATGGCTGTATTATTTGCTGTCCTAATTCTCGTGTCTCTTCCCTCCCTAGTATCTTTGGGAATAAGTGAATTTCCCTCTGTTCTTTGTGCTAAAAAGGAATGCCCATGTGTACTTTGGAAAATGCCATGAATTTCCTCTTTTTTTCTCCTCGTACTTTGTTAGGGTGTCATCTGAATCTAGTGGGTTAAAAGAAGCTACAAATTATTTAGCCAATTTTGTCACATCAGTGATCCACGGGATATAGAATCGGGTTCCCTCCCAGTCTGTCTCATTCTAGAAAATTTAGCCATGTCCATGAAGCACTTTTTTCCCAACTTTACAACTCTCTGCTTGGCAGATTGACTTGTTATTCAAATAAGTATGTTGTTCTTGAATATTTTTAATCTCTCTCGACTGAATGGGGATGAGGAAAGACAAAGAGTACTGTCATCCATTTAATTTGAAAATAGAAATTTTTTCATGAGTGTTAATTTTCTCCAAATGAAATAAAATAATGAAACTTTATTGAGTTTAGGCACTGTGCCACTGTCTTCAATTTCCTGTTTTAAAACGAAGGAAAACACCCCACAAGATTAGCAGGATAGGGTGGCAGGCTATGTGTAAGCTCACAGCTCACAACTCCCAAAAAATGGACTTCAGGTTCTCAAGACATCTTTGTAATGACTCAACTGCATTCAACGCTCAGGCATACTTGCCTCCCTTTATAGTTGAGGTACCTTGAGGATGGAAGGGATAATATTGCCTGTCCAAGTACCATTGGTGTATCAGTGGCAGGGTCACTACCTGAGTCTGGACGTGGACCCTGAACACTCACTCACTTTTCTTTCTATGCATAAGGGACCCTTTAGTCACTGCCTTTAGGTGAAGGTCAGTTCCATAGCAAAATGTGCAAAACACTCATTATCTGCCACCTGCTGACATGTCCAGTCTTATTCCGTGCTTTGTACATTACATATCTTCTCCCAAGAATGTGTCTAGCTGTGACCACCCCTCACTCCCAAACTTGTCTTCCTTGTAAACATTTATTGATATTTCAAGCCCAGATGTCACCTCCACCAAAAAGCCCTCTCTGCCTGCTCCCCTTCTTCTACCCAGTTTTTTCCTCTGTATACTGCCTGATACATTTATTCACTTAATTGATCTATTCAGCAAATACTCACACTGGGAACTGAGCTAAGCACAAGTCGTGCGCCAGTGAACACAAGTGACAAGTGCTCTGTGCTCATGGAGCTCACATTCTGGTGAGGCAGACAGACAATAAAGGCAGTAAACACCCAGTTACACACGTAATTACAACTAGAATGATGTCATGAAGGAAATAAAGACTGTGCTGGTGTCTGAAGAACCTGGTGGAGGAACAGATGAACACACAGCCCTGTGGCTTTTCCATGTGCACATCAGACTTCTGGGGGAGGCTGATTGCTCCTTGACTTTTCCCCCCATCTCCACATCCCCCACAGTGATCAGTGCCATGGGCATCCTGCTCACTACAGGTCTCGGTGAGTGAGGGGAAGGCAGGGAGGTTGGCTGTGCTCCCAGCTGACACCCATGACTGAGATGAAGGCGCCTTCCAACCTGGTCCAACCTGGGTAAAAGAGCCAGACTCAGTCTCAAAAAAAAAAAAAAAAAAAAAAAAGAAGTGAACACACACCATAGTGAGGAAGGTGCCTTGCTTGGAAGGGTAAGAAGGTGTGATGCTGGGGATATAAAGAGAAGCCTCTTTCAGATCCCCAGTGAGGGCTGTTTCCCAATAACCTTGATGAGGGGCCGTGAGCTGGCTCGCTGGGTAAAACGGTATCTAGGAACATGGATAACAGCCTGATCATTGTTCTGTCTATACCTGCACTCTTAATTCTTAGGATGAATTACTAGGGTGTATTACATTCTCTTTAGAAACTTCTTTGGGAAGACATGTGAATAATTTTGTAAAAGGTATTTTAGCTTTCGAAGCATCAAAAGAAGTGATCAACTATCTCTATAAAAGTGCACCTATAAAAAGGGGATAGCAACATACTACTCAATAACAAGCTCAGAGTAAATGAGGAACATTTGACAAGACACTGGTTCTTTGGGATCTGTTTTCAATTATAAGAAGAAATACTTGCTCTTGATATGCAGGATTCTTGTGAAGATTTTTAAAAATTATGTACTTTAAGGTAATGCTTATATAGTGTTGGTGGGAATGAAAATTAGTTCAGCCACTGCAGCAAACTATCACAAGAACAGAAAACCAAACACCGCATGTTCTCACTCATAGGTAGGAACTGAACAATGAGATCACTTGGACTGGGGAAGGGGAACCTCACACACCGGGGCCTATCATGGGGAGGGGGGAGGGGGGAGGGATTGCATTGGGAGTTATACCTGATATAAATGATGAATTGATGGGTGCTGACGAGTTGATGGGTGCAGCACACCAACATGGCACAAGTATACATATGTAACAAACCTGCACATTATGCACATGTACCCTAGAACTTAAAGTATAATAAAAAAATAAAAAATAATAAATAAATAAATAAATAAATAAATAAATAAATAAATAAAAAATAAGTTTGGGGATTTTTCATTAAATTAAAAATAGAACTACCATTCAACCCAGCAATCCCACTACTGGGTATATGCCCAAAGGAAAATCATTCTACCAAAAAGATGTCTGCATTAACATGTTTATCACAGCACTTTTCACAATAGCAAAGACATGGAATCAACCTAGATGCTCATCAACAGTGGATTGGATAAGGAAATTGTAGTACATATGCACCATGTAATACTAAGTAGCCATAAAAAAGAACAAAATCATGTCTTTTACTGCAACATGGAGGCCATTAGAGGCCATTATCCTGAGCAAATTAACACAGAAACAGAAAACCAAATACCACATATTCTCACTTATAAGTGGGAGCTAAACCTTGGGTACAGACAGACATAAAGATGGGAACAATAGACTTTGGAGACTCCAAAAGGAGAGAGGGGATAGGGAGGCAAGGGCTGAAAAACTTCCTATTGGGTATTATATTCACTCTCTGGGTGACAGAAATAATAGAAGCCTAAGCCTCAGCATCACATAATATACCCTTGTAGTAAACCTGCACATGTACCCCAAATTGAAAATAAAAATTTAAATGTAAACAAATAAATAAACTATACAGTTTAAATTCTCAAATTGAAGTGTACTTTCTAAACTCAAAGTATAGTCAAAATTAGAAAGTTAGCTTGCAGCTTTTAAATAAAATGAATTCGTTCTTTTTTTCTTTACCCGTTTTGCTCAGTTTTGGTAGATCATGAGTTGAAGGTTTGTTGCATAATCTATTTTTTTTTTTTCCTTTAAATTCTGGTTCCTTTAGGTCAAAATGAGATCATTACTTATAGACCCATTAATTATTTAAGGGCAACTGTCCAATCATATGGAATCACTCTCAGAAATTATATTACCCTATATGTTTCAGTCAGTAAAACAACGATTTTAATAACATCAAGGTGACAAGTATCTCAAGATGTTTAAAATCTTTATACTTTGTATAGTTAAACTATTTGTAGCTTTTATTAGGGAATTTTATTTATATTTATGAAATTCTTTTACTTATTCTTTTCCAATTATTAAATGTAATAGACTTTAAAATGCTTAAAGGAAACATTACAAGTTGAAATATGGACAGTCTATTTGGTTTTATTCTTAAACTTAAAAAATACATATTCTCCAGTACATTAAGATCTGTTTTAAATATAATTCTCTTCAAATATGTCTATACCATAAGTACACATGGAAATACAAATGAGTTTTTACAATGTCATTGCAACATATTATCAGTAATAAACACAAGTTTTTTTTCTGTTAATTGTGACAGAACAATCTTTGCAAATAAATATATATAATAACAGAGGAAGTTCTTTGTCAATTTAATGAATTATTATAATGATTTTTTATTCAAAAAAATTGATGGAGTAAATAACTTGCTTGCCAGCCTAATTTGAGAGGTGTGAAGGTATGCTACAATTCAAATAATTCTCTCTCTATTGGTGTCCCAAATTTTATCATTAGTATTTGATTTTCTTGATGTTAAACTTTGCTTCTCCTGGTGAATTTTTTAAAGAAAATACATTATATTTTGGGAAGAAATAATTAAATTCTCTGCAGTGCCTTACTGTGTTTGATTTTAGCCAGCTTCTTTGCTCTTTGAGAATAGGGTGTCTGGAAAGACAGGGTTTCTGAATGGAGCCAGAACCCAGAAGCAGGGTTGCTCCAAAGCCAGCCCTAAACAACAAATAGTGGTCACTGACTGTATTGTGCCAATATCCACGTTTCTGGGTGGCAAATGTGTGTCGGGGTACATGTGTGTGTTTTGACACACCAGCCATTTTAGCCTGTTGGCTTTCTCTGTTAAATTCAGCACACCGGTCAATAGGTTTATATTGGTCTAATTTATTCATTTCTTCATTGAGAACCTGAAAATGAAGGAGATGGTTAAATGCTGCCTGATGTGGAATTCAACAGAAGTTAATGTATCCTTCACTATTGTGTGTTTCAGAGACTGGAGCACAAGGAGGTTTTAGTCGGCTTGTTGTTCCTGGTGTTCCCGTTCATTCCAGCCAGCAATCTCTTCTTCAGGGTGGGTTTTGTGGTGGCGGAGAGAGTCCTTTACATGCCTAGGTAACTATTGCACGTGACTTCCTCCTATGAGACCTGCCCTCTGTCACCAGCATTGATAGTTCAAGAGAGACAGTCTTTTATGTGCAGACCATTAGATCCTCATGGGACAAGGGATGTTATTACTTCAGCTTTAAAAACAGCCACATAGAAGGTTGGATGAGAGCAAATGTCCACACATGTACTCTTGTTTACAGTGGTTTACCTTCAGTTGCAAACTTTATAGTTTAAATGTGAAATATTGACTTGAATATATTCAGGATTTTAGTAGTAATCATTTATCACTGCATCTATGTCTAAATGTGTGTTATTAAACATAATTATAATACTTTTCTAGAAATACTTTTTGACTTGCATGAAAGTATGATGTTCAGTAGCATGATTGCAGTTAACTTCTTTCATTTGCTCTTTTTTCAATTTAAAAATGGAAGCAATCTCAAGAAAATTTGTCCTTGGGAAAAGAACAACGTTTAAAAAATTAGAAAGGACATTCAAATGTGTGTGATTACATAATGCCACTTAGCTCTGAATGTTTGAACTGTTCTGAAGCTTGTCTGTTCTCTTGTCTTATTCAAATGTCATTGTTCCAAGGCCACTTTTCTTTTCAGATGCTTGAAAATGTCACTGAATCAGGAGACCAAGTCTTGGTTCCACCATTTATTGGTTGACTCACCTTGAACAAGACACAAAGCTTTTTTTGCTCCCAGATTTTCTCATTTTTACAGTGGAGATTTTAGTAAACATGCTAAAATTAACATTTTGGTTTATGATATTGCCTTTTAGGAAATCTCATTCTTCTTCTATGAGTATGAGCTTCCCTAAAAGGTAGTATCATAAACCAAAATATTATGAGGAAATGAGTATTTTTTATTTACGATATTGTACTAGAAATTTTAAAACACTTATCATTAGAAATGAATTTCATAATCTTTGATTCCTTCAAACCAAATACCTAACAGCTTTCTTAAGACTGCAGCATGTGGTTTTGACTCAGTTAAGGGGAAAGCAGCCCTTAATCGTTTACTGTGTCTTCAGCCCAATTTGGGAAGGAGATGAGTGCTTGATAAATACTATTCAATAAGAACAAAAATACAACACAATTCTTTATATTCTACACGGTTTAAGATAAGAGTCTTGTGAAGGCTTGCCAATAATAAGGAATATACCTGTAGTATAGAAGGCCAAAAAGTGGCATCAATCTGTGTTCTAGATATGTTTTTGCTTAGACCAGTTGAATATATCTTAGCTTTTCTTTGTAGTACTGATGATTCATTTGATAGATATTCATACAGCCCCTCTGCCGTAAATGCTCTACTAAAATCTAAAGCTATAAAAATAAGTGAATCTCAGTGTCTGCGCTCAAAGAGTTAACTGCCAATTAACAAAATGGAATATCTCACATTAAGCATTTAATAGGTCTTAATATTTTATAAATACTATTGTATTCATTAATGCTATTTTATCATTAATTACATTGAAACTTTTATTGCATATTTGTTATATTTCAGTCACTATTCTAAGCATGTTATATTCTTTATGTCAAGTAATTCACACTGTAGTAGTGGGTCACAGCCTGCCCCTGAAGTCAGAGGGCCTGCATTCAAATTCTGGCTTAAACATGATCATGATTCCCCTAAGCTTGTTTTCTTATCTGTATAAAATGGGAATAGTAATGGCACCCAACTCAATGACATATTGTGATCATCAAATGAAATCATTATAGGGCCGGCTGCAGTAGCTCATGCCCCAGCACTTTGGAAGGCTGATGCCTGTAGATCACTTGAGCCCAGGAGTTTGAGGCCAGCCTGGGCAACATGGTGAGACCCTGTCTCTACAAAAGATACAAAAAATTATCCAGATGTGGTGGGAAGTGCCTGTGGTCCCAGCTACTCGGGAGACTAAGGTGGGGGATCTCTTGAGCCCAGAAGGTTGAGGATGTAGTGAACCATGATCGTGCCACTGCACTCCAGCCTCGGTGACAGAACCATGATTGTGCCTCTGCACTCCAGCCTGAGTGACAGAACCAGACCCTGTCTCAGAAAAAATAAATTTAAAAACATGAGATCATTATATATAAAACTTTGAAAGTATTTTGCATTATATATGGGCAATAAATACTAAGTATTTTTATTGTTGATATCAGTTCCCTGAGGTAGCTGATAACATTATTGCCATTTTATAAAAATAAAACTTGGGCTCTGAGAGGTTAGTTAACTTGCCCCAATTGGTATAGCTGATGAGTGGCAGAGCTGGAACACACATCCTGGTCTACTACCTTCCAGACTATGTTGCTTCCCCAATAGGAACATCTTAGTGTTCTTCTCAATTACAAAATAAGAAGAAAATCTAAACATAGTGAAGGACTTTCAACTCAACTCACGTGGTAATCAAGCTTCCATACTTCTAAGAGCCCTAATATCTAGTTCTTCAGGAGCTTGGGGTTCTGGGTGACAAAGATTTGGGTGACAAAGATTTGTAAGCTCAGCTAAGTGTCATCTAGTGTAGATACAGGAGAATAATTTGTGAGGAAATAAAGGCAGTGTGAAGGGCTGGAATTTTTTTTTTTTTCTTTTTTTGAGACAGAGTCTCGCTCAGTCGCCCAGGCTGGAGTTCAGTGGCTCGATCTCGGCTCACTGCAAGCTCCGCCTCCCGGGTTGACGCCATTCTCCTGCCTCAGCCTCCCAAGTAGCTGGGACTACAGGCACCTGCCACCACGCCTGGCTAATTTTTGGCATTTTTAGTAGAGACGGGGTTTCACCATGTTAGCCAGGATAGTCTCAATCTCCTGACCTTGTGATCCACCCGCCTCGGCCTCCCAAAGTGCTGGGATTACAGGCGTGAGCCACCGCGCCCGGCCAGGGCTGGAATTTTTAAGTAGACATTTAAATTTGATTCTTCTGGAAGAGACCTTAGGTAAATGTTATGGAAGCTCATAGTATTGTCGCCAGCCCTTTGTGGGGTATCTTATTGTAAGGGGTTCCTCTTGCCCGGGCAGTATGTCCTCCAACCCCCAGAATCATGCCAGCTCCGGCTCTTCCCAGGCTGCTGTATCTTAAATAGACCTTTCTATGACTCCAGTTTATTTTTTCCTAGGAATAAAATGCCCCTTTTCCTCTAGGAATAAGCTGATTTGGGTTAAAATAAAAGTGCTGAATACAAAGAAAGCATCAATACTACCAACAGCAAGTGCCTGCCTCATGGAACCAATCTTGGTTTTGCTTCATTTGCAAATTCAGTAAAGAGGCACCCAAAATAAATTTCAGTAAACCAGTTTTCATTAAAAAGATGACTGTTCCTACATCTATGCCTTGCAGCATTGTCACTAAGTCACCTTTTTCTGAGTGTTTCTCTTTACGGCTTAGTAAATCCTGGACTAACACATACCATTACTATGCCTAGCCAGGCTACTTTCCCCCTCCAGAGGTGCCATCTCAGCAGATGCCAGAGCCACCTAAGCAGAGGGTGGAGGTGCTTTCCTGCCCCTTACAGGTGGTCTGGGGACTGATGAAAGGGTCAGGTCACTCAGCCAGGTTTACAGTCCTGACCTCATTTGAGAGTTTAACTTGGATTTCGGGAGACTGACACCAGAGGAATCTTAGGAATATTTGAATGGAATGCTGTACCTCTAATGAATCCATCTTTCTTCACAGTCATCATTGTAACTAAAACTGCAAGGGAGCTGTGTTCCTTTTGGCCCTGGATTCCACTGATATATAAAATTGTGCAATTGAGGTGGTCCAGGATGAGTTGGAAATTAAAGTCTGGGTAAGGAAACTTCTGTATTGTGGCTTTAGAGAGTCTCTGATGACTTCATCAAGCCATTTTATAAATATTCACAGTTTTCTTTGAAAACGGGGGACTAGGAATAGATTTTACCTACCAGTGATGAGCTGCTCCTGTCTCAATGGAGAATGACAAACAGTTGAGCTAAGAGTATCTGAAATCTTCCCCAGAGCCACAGAGGATTTTACAGATGCTGTAGGCATCCCGTGGATGTGTCAGAACACTGGATAATGCCTGTCCCATTTAATAAACCTACATATAGGCATTGAGAATGGTAAGAACATGTCCCAAATCTTTTTTTTTTTTAACACAGGAATCATATCTTCATGAATCTCCTTCCATCCTGACCTTGACAAGAAATAGCCATTTTTCCACAGTGTTAGTATCCAGGCTCTTTTGAGGGGGGAAAAAAAAAATGTATACACACACACACACACACACATATACGTGTATATATATACACACACATATACATATACTATACATATATATACACACACATATACATATACATATACATATATATGGTGTTCTCAATGACATCCTGAAAATACAGATCATCACTTTTATGCAAAAACTCTGTATTGTCTCAGAAACTTTAGTGAATAATAGGAAAATGAAGTCAAAGTTTCAATTGGTAAACTTTCTGAGGAAGGTGAACTTTCTACTCATCAAATGTTTGTTTCAAGCTATTATGAAGCCAAATCCTAGCTTTAGATGCTCACACATAAATTTCACAGAAGTCATGTCCAACCTCACTGAAGCCCGGGTGAGTCCCTTCGATCCCACAGGGCTGATGTGACCATTTTATAAGAAAAGTGCAGAATGAGTCAGACCAACAGTGCTCTCCCATCCTCCGCCTTTATGCCTAACAATGAACAAGCCACTTAAATCTTGTGGCTTCTGTTCCTCCATATCAACCCAGAAAAGGTCTGAAATATCACCTTCCTCTCATTTGCACTTTGAAATCTGTGGATAAAAGGGACAGAAATAGGCTATCTGCTTAGCATTGCATTGCTTCAGGGTCAGAGTTTACCACCAAAAGAAATTGGAATAATCTTTTCTTCTGGTGACAAAGCCAGTTTTGCGGATCTCGTTTTTGAACAGGCAAGAGAGTTTGGGGCTGAAATCATTCTTTTATAGAAATTTTGATCTTTCATTTTTTTCCCAGCAGAAGCATATAATTTTATGGCTATCTTTTTTTGTGTTTTATAAAAACCACATTAAACTGCTACAATCAACTAAAATTTCTTAGAATTGATGAAGCAGAAGTAGTTGATGACAGCTCTCAAAGTTACAGAAAGTGACTGAATATTCATTCACATGCCAGATTAAAGATGATTTATTCACTTCAGTGCCAAAGAGCAAATTCCTGTGCTACTTTAGGAAGACTTGAATGAGTTGAAGGGGGAAAAGAATGAATGGGAATAAGTGAAGGCAGAAACAATATTTGGGGATATAACTGATCAAGAATGACTGAGAAAGAAATAAAAGGCATTCACATTGGAAAGGAAGAAGTTAAATTGTCTTTGTTTGCAGACAACATTAAACTTATGTACATAGGAAACCCTGAAAACTCCACTGAAAAACAGAATAAATGAATTCATTAACATTGCAGGATGCAAAATTAACTTACAAAAATCAGCAGCTATTCTATACATTAACAGCAAACTGTCTAAAAAAGAAAACAATCCCATTTGCAATAGCTACAAAAAAAAAAAAAAAAAAAAAAAATGCTTAGGAATGAATTTAACCAAGGAAGTAAAAGATCTCTACACTGAAAGCTATAAAACATCAATGAAAGAAATAGAAGAAATAAAATTCAATGAAAAAATTCAGTGAGAAATACAACTTTTTTGAGAAATCAAATTCAATGAAAGAAAAAATTGGAAAGATATCCTGTGTTCATGGATTGCAGTAATCAATATTGTTAAAATGCCCAGAGTGATCTATAGATTTAGTGCGATCTTTATCAGAATGCCGTCTTGAAATCATATCTCTCAATTCAAAATGGAACTTTCAGTCTAACATGGATTACTATTGAAACAATTCTGTAGGATTTATTTCTCAGAATGCAAAAGGAGAAAAATTACCTCTGAAGTTACACTGCCTCTGTTACCTGATTTTGGGGATCCCTTCTCATGATCCATCTGTGTGTATTTGTATGCTTCTCTGGAGTTGCTAGAAAAGAGTGAGTCAGTTTTGCCAAATATTAATATAAACAGAGAAATCACAGAAACTTGCTTTAGCAAATACAATAGGAAGAAAGCTGAACTGGGACTCCACGCAGCCCTGTCTGTTGCCCACTGGCTAGCCATCTTGAAAGAATCATTGAATAGGGTCAGATTACTGTTTTTCTATTTGTAAAACCAGAATGTTGGCCTTGTTCTGTAGTTCCCAAATGCTGGTTTTCACTGGTTTGGAGATAAACTATGGGGTGAAAGGAGAAAGAAAGACAATCTGGTGAATTTTGCATAAAGCTAAACATATGCAGTTTTATCAAACTACAAAATTTTATCTTTCCCATATTTCTGGTATTCTTGTCATGATGGTAAGAGCAGCAGGAGGTAGATGACCCTGCATCACTTCCTTCTTCCCCATTCGCCCCCATTTTCTGGGCGGAAATTTTACTGGTTTTAGAAACAGAACATTTTTATAACCCCTCTGCTACATGATCTCTAAGGTCCCTTGCCGCTCCAAATTTTTACTGTTTTCTGATTCAGAATAGCTCTCTAAAAAGGGTGCTTTTTTCCTCTTAAGCTTTATGCACTGCTTTTCCCCCACCCCACCCCCCAACATTTTGTGGCATGTCTGTCTGTGTCTGGTCAGATTCACTAGGATGGACCAGTGGAGAAGGGAAGATGTGTGCCCTGAGGTGAGGCAGGAAAGGGAGGAAGTCCATCTGTCATGGGACAGGCTCTCTGGAGGGCCTGACAGTGGCCCTAGAAAGTGGTCAGAAAGCCTTGGTATGGAGCCTTCACTGAAACCACTGGGAGGTTGTGGGCTATCCTCATAAGCAGCAGGAACAGGTGATGCTTAGACGTTCACATGGACTGGCCGGGCAAGGTGGCTCACACCTGTCATCCTAGCATTTTGGGAGGCTGAGGCAGGAGAATTGCTTGAGCTCAGGAGTTCAAGACCAGCCTGAGCAGTATAGTGAGACCTCATCTCAAAAAAAAATAAATAAATAAAAAGAAAAGAAAAGAAAAAAAAGTTCACATGGACAAACAGCCACTAGTAACATCAGGAGGAAATGAGGCCCTGGACACTGAGAAGGGCAACACAAGAAATGTCAGATGGCTCTCTTCAAGAGGCGATACTGCGGATGGCTTACCAAGAGAGGCAGCAGTCCCTGAAAACAGGTTAGATATTTGTCTGTACACAGAAAGTCATGAGGTGAGACTTGGGGACTGAGCTGAAGCCTAATACCTAAGCAGGGGCCTCAGACCACAGTCAGACTGCCCCAGAGGGTGAGTGGTGCTGAGTCTTTTATCTAAAGCCATGACTGGTAAGGATGGGATGAAGTTGACCCACAAATAACAAGTCACTTTAGATTTTGTCGAGGCCAAGTCACGAGAATAGTAGAAAGCCTGGGAGCCAGGCAGAGCCCAATATTCAGTCTTTTTGTTTTATGGCTTCATTCTTTGTTTGAAAGTCTCATAGTACAATGCAGTAGAGGGGCAGGAAAAGCAGTGTAGGTTTGCCAATGAGCCAGTCAACTCAAAACCTAGGAGAAAGGTTGATGCGCAGTTTTCAGTTAAGAGCTCAATGCACCAGCTTTGTGAGGATGTGTTGCTTATGTATAAGTAGACATATGTGTTGGCTAAATAACCCAAGTCCACTCAGTTATTCTTTAGTTTCAGCCATGAATCCATTTTTGATGCAGTTTTATTATGGTCATCTTAAAACATGATTCTCTTTTCATAGCAAGAGTGATGAAAGGTGAGGGAGAAAGGCTGTGCATTTTTACACTAGGGGACAATGATGTGAGATCACCATGTGATCTGAAGACAAAGAGTGAAATAAAACTTAATGATACCATTGGAAGGGAATCTGTGGCAAAATCCAAAGTCTGGGTAACGAAAAGTGAAGTCAGCCGGATTACATGGCGGCTCATGCCTGTAATCTCAGCACTTTGAGAGGCTGAGCAGGGTGAACCACTTGAGATCAGGAGTTCGAGACCAGCCTGGTCAGCATGGTGAAACCCTGTCTCTACTAAAAATACAAAAATTATCCAGGTGTGGTGGCACATGCCTGTAATCCCAGCTACTTGGGAGGTTGGGGCAGGAGAATTGCTTGAACCCAGGAGGTAGAGGTTGCAGTGAGCTGAGATGGTGCCACTGCACTCCAGCCTGGGTGACAGAGTGAGACTCCATCTCAAAAAAAAATACAGAAAAGTAAACTAAAGAAGTCCTTTTTTAATCTCAGTGAAGTATTCTAACGTTCTTAAATATGGTATCTTCCATGTTACTCACCACAATGTAAAAGAAAGCTGAGTCTGTCAAGCTTTCCTGTTTTCCCCTCTTGCTATTCCTCCCCATGTCTCCAGTCCTCAATGGGACAAAGCCTTAATATCAAGCAGTCAAAGACTCTCTGCTGGTTTATTAATCTACAAAGGGGTTCAAAACTTGATTAAAGTTCTACTTCAGAATACTATGGGATAAGACTAAAAAGATTTCAACTTGAATGTGTTTGTGCCTGTGCTGTTGCTGTGCCAGCATGAACTACTCCATCCTGGGACCTGAAGGCAGAAGTGGATGTGAGAACTAGGAGTTAAGTCTCGTCCAGAGAGGGCTGCTCTTGAGGGCAGTACCCAGGAAGGGAGGGACCTGAGACTGCACCAGACTGGTGGTCAATCATCAAGGACTGTGAGGCAGTGCTATGGGAAGGTTGTGACCAGGGAGGGAAGCAGGAGGACTTTGCTGAGGGGTTCTACTAAATGTTTAGTCGAAGCAGAGATTGTAGATCACAGACCAATACAACATTAGAGCAGAGCAATGGCTAGAATGAAGTGAGCAGAGAGTAGGTCAGGGTGCCTGTGGGCTGGAGATCCACTGGCCAATATGTTGTGCTCAATCAAAGTGCAGAGAAGTTTGAACAGTTAATTATCAGACTGGAATTCTGCCCTTAATATTACCAAACTCTGTTAGTTATAAAAGATGAATGTTTGTGTCTGTTAAGCCCGAAGTGGTGAATAGCAGATGTCTTGGAAATCAGGATTTGAAAGTAAAATTTAGTGTAAAGTGTAATTTAGATTCAGATGAGACTGAATACAATAATACATGTGAGAAATGTAAGCTACGCCACATAACTAATTGCAAGTCATGATTTCAATCTACCCTGTACAAATGAGATTGGGTGAACCAAAGTTAAAGGAAATCAAAGAAATATTAAGTATAGGCCTCTCCTTTTTCTTCCTTCCCTTTCTTCCTCCTTTGATTCTTCAAACCTCTTCATTTCTTTTTTAACCTTCTGTGCTCAAAAGTGAGCAACTCGAAAGTGAACAACCCTAGCACTTAGCAAGTTAGCATTCTGCAATGCCATATTGAAGGGGGCTGTGAAATGTGCGTCTATGAATGGAAGAGAGAGACTCAATTGCAGATGCCACACACCCAGTGCTGTATAAAGTGGGCTGTGACTTTGCAGGGAGGACGTGGGTGGACCTAAGTGTTGCCATTTCAGCCTCCTGTTCATCAAGCTCCTTTGTTGTTATCAGTGAATTTCTTTCTTTCCTTTTCTCTTAGAGAATACATCTCAAACCAGGGACTCCTTATGCAGATTTTGGTAATCTTAACAAATCCCTCTTACTCTTTTAGCAACCTTCTTTGTCTTGTTTTCATTAGGGTTAGGACCACCATTTTGTTTGCCTGTGTTTTCTCATAATTCCCGGCATGATAGATGTTGGTTACAAAAACAATTGTAGGGAATTAAAGAATGATGGACACATGATGAGGTCTATGCCTATGCAGTCAGGTCTGTATTAATTCATGGGACTAGAGGAGAGGACATCAACAAATAGTGCATTACCCAGTGTACCTTTGCTTCCAAAGTGAAGTTGCTGGACTCTCAAATATAGTAGTTTGTGGAAGAAGAAATGACAGAACTCAGATTCTCAAGATGATTATGCTGTAGAAGGGTAGAGAAAGTGGTTTTCCTAATTTTTCGAGGCAGTTTTAGAGGCACATAGCTTTGGCCAAAGGTCTTCCAAGCCTTGATGGAAAATGTATTGATAATTGAGACTACGTCAATCAGGCTGGGGTGAAGGAAGCCAGTCCTGGAGTAAAGGCACCATCAAGGGGAAACAGCCAGGCCCTGTATATGGTACAGTTCTGGTGACAAACAGTCATGGGTCTTACTATCCTCAAGGTGAACTTGAAATGATTGATTTTTAAGTACACCTTTGTTTCCACGTTAGTTTCTGATACCTTCAACCACAATGATTCAACTACGCTTATGAAGCAGCCCCTGCTATATTTTAGTTGATTAGAGTTCAGGAATGAATAAAATGTTATTCTATCCTAAAAAGAACCTGCTTGAACTTCCAAACAGTTAATACTTTTATTTCTTATCAGGGTTGAATGCAAAAGCTTCCTCATTATGTATTAATTCACCAAAGAGATTATACTTTACATTATCTTCATTTTCACAAAAGTGTACATTGCAGAGTAGAGAGAAGTTTGAAATGATTGTGAGGAAGGCTTTGCTTAAGCACTTGTGTCCTTGGTGTGTGAATGAACATTAACATAAACACGTGACTACAATATTTCACATACTACCAGTGTATCTTACCTTCTGCAATATCTGATCTATAAAAATAATGTTTGAATCAAACCTTTTTGAAGCAAATAATAGTGCACAAGGAAATTTACTCTTAAAATTCTTATAATGAAATTAGGTATTTTGGGTCAATCTGGATTTGATAAACTGAATTTTCTTGAGGCGTTATTTACAGATCTAATCACATATTTTATTAATGTGTAACTGGTAGCACATATAAACACAAAAAGACTGCATTTGATACATTTAACTTCACCTTTAGTTTACAGAACACGTTCACATACACTATTTCATTTATTCCACACTACAACTCTTTGATGTGGGTGTGGCAGGAAATATTGAGCCCTTGTAAAATAAATCACAAAGGCTCCATGAGAAATTCTCCTGTGGCCACAGAACTCACGAATGACAGAGAAGGGCCCAGCTCAACCCGAGAAGGGCCCAGCTCAACTCGAGAAGGGCCCAGCTCTCTTGACCCAGTTCCAGACTCTTTAATTTCTGATGAATTCCTAGTTCCCTTTTCCTCATTGTGAACCTCCAAACATAAAGTCTGCACTAGAACATTCGTGTTCCACTGTACCTAATAGAGTCCTCTGGGCCTTAGGAAGTTACTATACTTAGAGTAACCTGGTTTTGACGTGTCTGTTTGTACCTGGAATACATGCAAACTTTACACATTTCCTGCTTCTTACTCTATTTAGCAGAAAAATAATTACCGAACAGTAATACCATTATAGTGTAATAAGTTTAATGTTATAATGTATTGTTTTGTGTGTATCAGGCATGGAGCACTACAAACAATTATTATTCTCCCTCACAATATAAATAAATTAAGAACTAGAGAACTTAAATAATTTGTCCAGGATCAAACAACAGTGTCAGGGTGGACATGCAAACCGAGGCTTTTCTGATACCAGAGCCCTGCCTTATTTACTACTAGATGTTTCATAAATGTTGGAGCTGGTAGGTAGACTATAAGGCTGAGAGGAGTAAAAGATAATTAGGTAAGTTCTCAGAAGGTGAAAGCATTGGCATTTTTCTCCCAGTTGTGCCATAGACATGCTGGAAAAGAACAGAAGAAATCTATCTCAAGGAGAAATATATATAAAGAATCCTTTCATACTTACCCCAGGATCTCAGCACCTAGCATGGGAGACTAAGGAAATACACAGAAATGCCTTTGGGGATTCTTTTCTTTGAATATGAATAAATTCTCACTTCCAAATATATTCATTCTTCTGGAAAATTTCTCCAACCATTGAGTGTTTGAGATAAAGAATGAGGGGAGAAACAGGGACCCTAATCAGATTGGAATGAAGCGAATTCGGACTAGGTTTCACTTAGACTCTCTAAAATTGGGAATTCTTTAAAGGAGTACAATGGTAAGATTGCCTCTGTCTTGTATTAATAATGCTACTTATAGATACTCTCAGTGAGTTATTATAGCTTTTGGACAAATTAAAAGGTAGAATTTCAGTTCTACTTATTAGCAAAAAGATACTCTTTGTTGCATATAATTAAGCAGAAAGTGAAGCCATAGCAAATATAAAATGTCTGGGCCAGAGGTAGAAAGCTGTCATCTTTCCACTTCTGTGAATTCTGCTGTAAATGTGAATGAGAAGTGTTTTGTTTCGTTTCGTTTTGTTTTCACTTAAATTCTTCTTGGTGAGTTTCAGGAAAGTACTTTGGACTAACTGTTACGCAATGATTTGCTGCTAACAAGTGCCCAGACAACAGATTTAAAACATTTGTTATTCTGATGTGAAAGGACAAACCTTGGTGGTTTGCATTTCCTATTAAATTCTCTTTGAATGTGCATCATAAAAGCAGAAAGAGAAATGCAAGTGTTTTTAGTTATTTAAGTGCTGCATGCCTAGCAGTTTGTCAATAAAATCAAAACTGGAGATACCCCCAGCCTGTTAAGGAGAGAGGTGTCTCTGTGTGTCAGATCGCTACATTCTCGAAGGCAGTGGTGGTGGTTCTTTCTCAAACGTGCTTTGAAAATGCCTCTTAGTACTGAGCTAAACCACATAGTCAGCAGCCTGAGTTTGGCTTTGGTCTCTCCAGGTTATGATTTTGTGAAGTGTCAGTGTTTGCACTGGCTCTTTTGTGCGTGTTGTGAAGGCCTCTGATCAGCAGCCCAGAACCTCCTTCACCAGACTGACCAGAGCAAGCCAGACAATGGTTTCATCTCCCCGAAGGCCAGAAAAGTATGTTGCTTCTCATTGGCTTGACTTCCCACTTTCAAAAGGAGGCCATGTCCTGCCCCTAGCGATGGAGAGAAAGAGTGTGTTTCTCTCCCCTGCTGCTGAGATCTGCATTCAAGCAGATGCTGAAAGATGAAGTTTCATAGTGGAGAAACATCTTGATCTCTGTGATATTTGTGTCAGACTTTTAAGAATGTGATACTCTCTAAGAAATTTACAAACCTAAGTAGAGATTATTTTATATGGCTTAACATTTCTTTAAACCATATGTCAATAATAAGGATATTTGATTTAAAATTTTTCATGTTACTTGATACAGGTGCTGACTGAAAAGGAATGTGTTCTCCTTCATTCTGGTTATAGCAGGGATCCACAAACTATTGTCAACCTAAAAGGAAGAGGCTGAGGCAAAATTAAGAAAGTAGAGAGTTTATTTGGGCCAAGGCCGAGGATCCCAACCCAGCAGAATAGATTCAAGTTGCCCTGAATTTACACAGTCCAATTAGCAGCAGTTACAAGTGGGTTTTGTTTAGTTTTTGTTTGTTTGTTTGTTTGAGATAGAGTCTCACTCTGTTGCCCAGGCTGGAGTTCAGTGGCACACGATCTCGGCTCACTGCAGCCTCCGCCTCTTGGGTTCAAACAATTCTCCTGCCTCAGCCTCCTGAGTAGCTGGGATTACAGGCATGCACCACCATGCCCAGCTAATTTTTGTATTTTTAGTAGAGACAGGGTTTCACCATGTTGATCAGGCTGGTCTCGAACTCCTGACTTCGTGATCTGCCCGCCTTGGCCTCCCAAAGTGCTGGGATTATAGGCATGAGCCACCACGCCTGGCCACAAGTGGATTTTTAAAGGCAAAAGGGGGTAGGCAGGGAGTGGGCTGATACAAAGTTGTTTGTCAGGAATTCTCATTGATTTACATTGAATAACATTGACTAGTGTTGGCTATCCATTGTTAAGCTTTAGGTTGTGGGTTATAGTGTCTTGTGTGGCGTTATTAGATTACTTTATTGCGTCTTGTAGCAATAACAAGCAGTTTCAAAAAATGAATACATAGCTCAAAGAGGGGAATAGGATGTGATTGCAGTCTCATTTTAATGCCTCTCTAGGCCTGATAATGAAAAGGACTTCATTCCTCAGATAAAAGTTTTTTTCTTGTTTTTTTTTCCTTGCTGTACATGGCCCATGAGCCAAATGTGGCCTGCTGCCTGTTTTTATAAATAAATTTTACTGGTACACAGCCATGCTCATTTGTTTACATGGTGTGGATGACTGTTTTCCTGCTACAAAGACAGAGTTGAATACTAACAACAAAGACGGCATGGGCTGAAAGCCTTAATTATTGCCGGCCCCTAGATTATAGCAGAGCATTAGGGCACTGAACCTCCAGATCTGACCCCATTCCTAGCTTCTGGGACTGTGGGCAAGTTACTTAACTCTTTTAAGCTTTAGTTTTCTCATTTATGAAATGGAGGATAATGAGGATTAAATGTTTTAATTAGATAGTATATTTAAAACCAGTACTGTCCTTGCCCCCATGCACTGCAAATATTGTGGACAGGCCCATACAAAGCACTTAGCGCAGTGCCCGCCACACGGGAAGTGCTCCCTAGACACGCAAACACATAATGCAGCTAAATATTTGTGGTGTTAGCTTCCTTATTCTTGTCTTCTGCCACTTTGTGGCCATTGCTCTGGAGCTGTTGGAATCCCAGTGTTCTCCTTCCCCTTTGTTCTGCCAGGTGGCAGCTCTGTTCCTACAAGGAGGCAGAAAATGACTATTGAGATGTCATGAATGCAGTAGTTGGGAAGAAAGTAGGTGACGTTGTGTGATAAGGTGTTAGGAACACAGGAATCAGCTGGTCAAGTCAAATCCTCTACAGCAGGACTGCACATGGAGTGTGGGCTCTGGAATCTGAAATTCCTGGGTTTATATCTTTGCTCTATTATTTACTAGATGGGTGACCTGGAAACCAAAAAGTATCTGAGCCATGTGTGAATGAATTTGGAGATGTATTTTGCCAAGATTAAGGACATGCCTGGAAGAAAGGAACCCAGAATCACAGAAACAATCTGCAGTCTGTGCCTTTCTCCGAAGATGATTTTGAGGTCTTTAGTATTTAAAGGGGAAAAGCAGGCTGGAGGGGAAAGTGGGAATGTATGGTCACATGACTGAATCCCCATGTTGCCAGAGAAAAGGAGCAGATAGGGGAATGGTCAATTATGTACTCTTCTCACCCCCAGTAAATCAGCACTTTACATAAGATAAGGTGAACCTAGAGTAGCTATCTGTGGAGATAGTTAAGCTTTTATCTGTAGCTAACTGCTTAGTAAAAAAAGGAAAGGTACTTTCTTGCATGAGTCAGCTTTCAACTTAATATTTTTTTCCCTTTGGCATAGTCAGTTGAGGTCCCAAGACCTAACACTATCACAGGACTTAATTCAGCAAGCCAGTTAACCTTTTTCTTTAGTGTTTTCATGAGTTAAACATTAACAAAGGTGATCCATAGGGTTGTAAGGATGTATCAGTGTGGCACGTTCCCTATGCATTTCAGGTCTTCCTCAAATGTCAGTGAGGCCTTCTGTGACCACCCACATTACAATCTCAACCAATGTACGTGCCCTATGTGTTTTTTACTTATTCACTAGCTGTTATTCCCCACCCATGTGAATTCCACAAGGATAAGGATTATTGTCTCTTTTGTTCACTGATATGTTCTTGATACCTGCAATAGTGTTAAGTACATAGTTAAATATCTGATGAATGAAAGAACGGAGCCCAGAGGGCTTCATAGGATGCCCCGCTCAGTTTGGGTTGGGAGCAGCTGCGGCTACAGGAACAGGGGCAAAGCAGGCTTATGAACTTGAGCAGCCATTGTGGTCAGGCACAGCAAATGACACCAGCAAGGTCAGTTGTACCATATAAGTAAGACTTATAGAAAAGCTCCATACCTTTAAGGTTGAACAAGGGAGTTGTGGAAGTGAGAAGAGGTTTTTGGTTTGGGTTTTTGTTTTTACATTAGAGACTCTGTTCTGACAAGTGCAAGGCTCTTGCAAGATATCTGTGGCAGTCAAATCCAGTGCTTGTGGTGGGGGTTTGGGGAACATGGGTCTCCTTAAGCTCAAATCATCCTCCTCACTGGGGAGTAGGACGGTCACTCTCTTTGGCCCAAGAGTGAACCCTAAACTTACGGAGCTGGACTAACCGAATTATGGGACTTGAAGGAAGAAATTAGACCTCCAACTTGATTCCCAGGGTCTCCCAAGTCAGAAACCTCAAATGCTTCTCTGTTGTTTTTCTGCTCTTGATACAGAGAACAGAAGGTGGAGAAAAAAGTTTTTTTAAGGAGGTGTGTTTAGGAATGAGAATATTTAGTTGTTTCTATTAACTAGAGCAACCTGATTCACTAGACTGGCGTTCTCTGATTGTGGAGCCAGTGTTTTATTATAAATAGTATGTTTAGTGCCTAGAATATTGCCAGCCACATAAGAGAAAGAATGAATAAAAAAGAGAACAAGTATATGGGCTATATTTACTTGGGGCTGTATTAATACTTCTGTTAGTAATGGTTTCTAATACAGGATGCCTTTACACAAGCTTACTTCTTTCTGAAGATATTCTGTAATTATTTGTAGTTATCATTTTTGGGAAGAATCACACCTGTAATCCCAGTACTTTGGGAGGCCAAGGCAGGTGGATCACTTTAGTCCAAGAGTTCGAGACCAGCCTGGGCAGCATAGCGAAACCCCATCTCTACAGAAAAATACAAAAATTAGTTGGGTGTAGTGGTGAACACCTATATTCCCAACTACTGGGGAGGCTGAGGAGGGAGGATCACTTGAGCCCAGGAGGTTGAGGCTTCAGTGAGCCATGATCGCACCACTGCACTCCAACCTGGAAGACAAAGTGAGACCCTGTCTGAAAAAAAAAAAAAAAAAAAAAGTCAGATTTCAACTAAAATACACACAACAACAATGGGTACAAACTGCAAGTTTATATTCTTCTGTGTCCAAGTGGCAGGCAGGAAGTGTCTCTATGGGTACATAGATGATGTGAGGGACCACGTGGCACCAAGCCAAAGGCTTTTAGAGATGTAATGCTGATATACAAAGTGCTACTCAGATAACACATGAGCCCTGTACCTACCGGTAAAGCTAGGCATATCAATACAGCTTGTCTGTGATGAGCTCCCAGTTGTGAGGCTCAGGAGTCGGCCTGTGGGTAGATTTTCCAAAGTTTAAGGGCTTCAGCTGGCCCTGGAAACAGAGAACAGTCCTCCTTGGTGACCAGCATCCCTTCCAGGACCTGACGCAGAGCTTTCAGACACTGTCCCTACAAAGCTGTGATGTGACCTGTGGCTGCATAGACTCCAAATTTGGGCACATAGTGCCAATAGGGTTATACAATGACAGTGACACGAGGGAGCTTGGGTCAGAGGATCCGTTCAGGACCCAAGAGCTTATATGTGGGACTTCTCATGATGCCTCAGCTGCTGAAATCCAGGGCACTTTGAGCCTGCAAGATGACTCTATCATTCTCTACACTGAAGAAATAGCAAGATATTTCGACAAGACATAGCAAACATGCTAGTGCAGCGCTTTAGAGAACTAACATGTTAATGTTGTCTAAGGCAGGGGAGTTTCTGTTTGTTTCTCTAGCACAGGACAAGCTTCATATGAAGGTTAGTTTTGTAGGAGATAATTCGGGGGGGGGGAACCATTGCACCCCCAAAGTAATCCCGTTCCTTCCACTCTGTTTTCCAGCATGGGCTACTGCATCCTTTTTGTGCATGGACTGAGCAAGCTCTGTACTTGGCTGAATCGATGTGGGGCCACCACCCTGATTGTGTCCACTGTGTTGCTGCTGCTGCTTTTCTCTTGGAAAACTGTGAAACAGAATGAAATTTGGCTCTCAAGAGAGTCCCTATTCAGGTATGACTAGACAGATAAAAGTAAATATCTTCCTGCTTATTTCTTTGCTTACAAATTGTTTCCAAACAAATGAGGTAACATGGGCCTGGCAGTATTGACTAAGGAAAATTATCTTTAGTAAAAGTTTTAAATGGAAGATGTAATTTTATCTGGGGTTTTAACTTTAGAATTTTAAAATGATATATAAACCTTAACATGAGCTCATTCTAAGTGAATTTATGAAAATAAGGCTCCTGGGAAAGTTTTTGAGTCTGTGAATTCAGATGGAAACAGTTTTAATGATGAGCGGGGCTGTAAAATCAGCTATAAACAAAATGAAACCGATAAGCCTAATTTCATTGTTCAGTCAAGTGCATGCGAAAGGTGAGCACACAGCCAGAGGGAAGAGAAATGCAGTATCCTTCTTTAGAATATTCCAGCGTGCTATGTTGTGATCTGTGACCTAGTTGCTTTATTTTGAACCTTAATTTTGAACATTCTTTGAGACTGCCACTCATGATGCTGTGTTTCTGGGGCTTTGTCAGCCTCACTAAATGTCACAGCCCTGGTGACCTTCACCTGGCTTTCTTGGCACTGCCACACCTGACACCCAAACAGTATTTGCCCAGTCTCCCAAGAATCCCCAGTCTGGGCCTCTTCCAAGCTTCTGTCCTCACTTATGGCCTGATTGGTCAATTTAGTCAGCATGATTTTTACTTGGTTTCCTGATTAGCTGGTACCCAGCACTTATTCACTGGGGGCAAACAATTGAAGCAGAGCTGATATCACTTAAGAAAAGGGGAAACTGTTGGAAGAGGCTAGGAAAGCATACAGAATTGAAGGGAAGTGAAGAACCCGGCACGCCCAAGACAGGAAACAGGCATCTGGACAATCCCTCTTGAGCACCCTCTCAGAAACAAACAGGTAAACTTAACACCAGTTTTTTGGAAATACGCATCAAAGTCCTAAGAAAAGAAAGCTTTTTGGTTGAACTTAAGATTAGTCACATGCCTGCCCCTTGTCCCTAGCAGGGCACTGAGATGACTGACTGACCAAGAAGCCTCCTCTGAGTTCCATGGAGGGAGTTTGGGCAGGCAGAACCCCTTGGGATTCCACCCAGACTTCTCAAAGTGAGGCAACAGGGAAGTTCCCAGCAGGAAATCCAAGCACTGTAAGAAGGGGGAATAATCTCCGGGCTGCCAAAAATAAATGAATGAGTGAATGAACAAATAAGACAGAAGTTCACTGCACTCTTCTACTATTTTTAAATAATGTATTTGATTTTGCTATAATATTTGGCAATATATATTTAAAATATATATATTTTTAAAAATATAAAACAAAAAGTCAGTCTGGCATGTGTGTCCTATTATTTTATTTATGTGTTATTACATGTCATTGTCATGATCATTGTTATGATCATTTCAGTGGGTACGGTAGGGAGCTCAATGTAGAGTTTTTTGTGTGAATTTTTTTTAATGCGTCTTTTTTTTCCCACACAGATCTGCAAAATCACTCTTAGGTATCAGATTCTGTTAAGTCCCTGTCATACCCCTTTCTATTAAACACGATTCTCACAGACCACAACAGACTCATTCCTTCCTTCTGCCTCATGCTAACTGAGGTCATTCTGTAAACACAGGGGTATTTAAGTTCAGTAATATAACTTCCTCTGAGTTCTGTTGGCATAATTTTTTCTTCTTTCTCTTTCAATAGTCAGAGCTTTTATGAGAAACTTCAAAACAATTCTGCCCTGTGTTAAACCTTCTGCCTGAATAAAGGTACTAACAGTGGTTGTATTTTCTAATGATGTTGACTGCTTAATCAGAGCAACTTTGGGAATGGATGTTGGCAGACTTAGTACTCAAACCCTTTACAGCTGATGCCAACGATGTAAAAAAAAAGAAAAGAAAAAAATAGCTAACTGACCTTGCATCCAGAAACTTCTATTGTTTTAGATGGAAGTATGTAGTAAATATCTTCACATCAATTGATTTCTAAAACACAGCCATTCCACATTTGTCCTTAAAGAGATTTTGTAACTGAAGAGACCTTTGGTGGTCAAATTAAATTTTGTGTAACGTGCAGATCAAAGCTATTGATATTTTTTAGAAATCTTTGCCTATTTTCATTTATCTATGTCCTGAGAAAACTTTTAAGAATCTGAGACTTTAAAAGACTATTAAGACTGTTCTTTCTCCTTCAAGGCCAGAACAGATGTTTTTATGAACTCATCTGTGCTGAGTAATGTTCAGATCAGTCAAAGAAACATTTACTGAGAATCTATGAGGCACGTTAAGGTTAGTGGTTGAGTGCGTGGTCTGGAGTTAAACTTTCTGGCTCTGCTCCAAGTTCTGCCATTGAATAGCTGTGTGATCTTAGGCAAGTTACTTAACCACTCTGTGCCTTAGTGTCTTCATTTTACAATGTAAAATACTAATGTTTATCTCCTGAGTATAGTGTAAGAATAAAATAGTATGTGAAAGATGCACAGGACAGTTTCTGGCATGTGGGAAATGCTGTGTAAGGTTTTCAGATTGTTACTGTGCAGTGTGTTCTAGGATGAGAGAGAGAGAGAATGTGCATAGAGGAGCTGGAAATCTGCATGGGAGGCAACACATGAACATATTTCATTATAATGTACTGTTAAACCCAGAACACTATATAAGTACAGGTAGGTGGGTAGGTGACTAAGACCAATTCAGGCCATCAAGGATCATGCTCTTGTAGGTCTGAGCTGAGTATTAAAAAAGGAGAAAACCCTAAATTAGCTATAATGGCCCAAAACACAAGCCGGCTGAGTTGAGTAAGAAAAATTTACAATAATTCCAGCGATGGTGATGCCCTTGGCAGAGACTCCATCTTCCCCTCTGTTCCAGACCATAAACCCATAGACTGTTCCTAAAACATATGGCCTCACTGAGGCCTCTCTAATTGTGTGGGATGGTTTTGCCTGGCCTTTCCATGAGCAGTCTTACAGAGTATCTTAAAATAGAACTTTGCGTTGAGAAAATACAAATTTTGGTCAAGCTCCAGCCTTTCCAGCCGAGGCCTCCTTTTACACAAAAGATCCCACTGTGTGATATATTTTTAGAAGATACAGATGCCAGATTCCTGCACAAATTTATTTTATTTTATTTTATTTTATTTATTCATTTATTTATTTTTGAGACAAAGTCTCATTCTGTCACCCAGGCTGGAGTATAGTGGCGTGATCATGGCTCACTGCAGGCTTGACCTCCCAGACTCAAGTGATCTTCTCACCTCAGCCTACCGAGGAGATGGGACTATCGGTGTGTGCCACCACACACGGTTAATATTTTTTTATGTTTTGTAGAGAACAGTTATCACTGTGTTGCCCAGGCTGGTCTCTACTCCTTGGCCTCCCTAAGTGCTGGGATTACAGACGTGGGCCAATGTGCCTGGCCAAAACTTTTTCTATCAGCAAGAACCTTACACACAAAAAGCACAAGAACCCAGCACTTTTGTCTCATCAGAGGTGTGGACAGGGTAAATTGTCTAAGCTGAAATAGCCTTTACAGAAGCCAAGATTTGAACCCAAATCTGGTATAAAAATCAAAAGATGCATAAACTTTGCCATGCCTATATTTTACATTGTGTTTTAACCTAAGCTAGCTCAAGTATAAGCAGAGAGAAAAAGATTTATGATCATAGCTGCAAGGCATATTTTCTTTAATTCTTACAGTAAGAAGCTGTTCTATGTGCTGAACTGGTAGGTGGATCACCGCATAGCTCTGGTTGGGCCTAGTGACAGCCCAGAACCCTACATTTGTTTGGAGTAAATCAATATAATAACATAATTTGATTAGATTAAACCCTCTTCCCTCTCCTAATCTTCAAAATACCTGGAAAGGGACAAACGTATTTCCTTTTGCATCCAGCTCAGGGTCTCTCTAAATCCCATTCCTGAACTGTTTAAGTGACCCACAGACCAGCAATTAACATTTATGGCCTAGATCATCTTCCTACTCTGTAGGAAAAACAATAGTTCTCTTTCCCCTTCTCTGAACTGCTGAGGCAGAGAATTTAGAGAATACCTCCCAGGGAAAAGAATATAAACCAGGTACTGACAGATTCTTTTGTAAAGGTCAGATAGCAAATATTTTAAGCTTTGTGGATCATACAGTCTCTTTTGCAACTATTTAACTCTGTTGTTGTCTTGGGGAAAAGACTAAAGACAAAATGTAAACACATGGACACACTCGTGGCCCACAGGCTGTGGTTTTGCTTGCCAATCATATAAACATTGTGATAGTGACATTCTAATGTTACTTCGGTCTTATGGTACTGATTTGGTTAAGCATCAACTGTTGATCAACTTCACGATTGATTCTGACCATTTACTGGCCTTGGCTGAAATATCTGCTCAATGATTTATTGGGTCTGTAACCTTACAAAAAGGTCTTCATCTCTCTGAGCTTCAATTTCCTCATCTGTAATAATGGGAGGCAGAGTAATACTACCTATTTCACAAGTCACAGCAAGGACTAAAGGAAATGATCTGTGGAAACTGGTGCTTAGCCCAGCACCTGATTTAAAGTAAGCATTCCATAAGTACTGTCCATCCTGTGTGTGGTGTTATAAAATCTCAGGTCAAGGCAGGGGTCAGAATTGAGGAGAGTCACAAATTCTTCTTCCTTTCCTTTTTGCTAACCTCTGACTGAATACTACGAATATTTTTTTCATGTTTGTTTTGTAATTAGGAATTTGGGGATGGTCCTCCTGACCTATTGTCCAATGATGCCACCAAAACAAATTGATGTTCTAAAACCTTGGAGATACACCTGATTAAAGTAGCTTTTTTGTTATTTATCAAGTTTTCCACAATAAAAGGTGTGAGGGAGATATGTGAAATGCATGAATTTAAAATCCTGAGTTGAAAGGGAGATGTTTATTTATAATCACTCTTGTAATTATTAACGGGGTTTTGGGTTCAGTCATATAATTTATGAATATTATATTTCTCTGTGGAATAAATATGGGTATAGCTGGATGTTTCTGTGATAATAACTGAAAGTATGAAATTGAAGCATCAAAAAAGCAAACAGGGAGACTATTCCTGGAGGGAAGAGTGACCTGGCCAGTTAAGTTCCAGGGAAAGTGTTGTCTTTGGCTTGTTGTTTATTTTCCTTTTTTTCACAAACTGTTCATTTTGAAATGAGAGCCTAGAAAAACATAGCAGAAAAATATCACAGAGAGAACATAAAGGTCAAAACCAACAATGGGAAAAAGCAGTGTGTTCTTAGAATTTTAGTGACTCCACCCACTTCTGCTTGCCTGTTAGGAACATTATTACTTCCTCTTGCCATTATGAAACAATGCCCTGATCTCAGCAAGGACCATGTTTCCACAGGCCCAATTGTCTATTCCTCGGGTGGGGCGTAAGTTAGATTTACTGTGCTAATCACACAGAGAAAAGGATCAATTTCAATAAATATGTCAGTTGTATTCATTGCTATAATCACAGTTGCCTTCCAAACTTACCGCTACCATGCGCTATTTAGTTCTAGATAGAAAAAGTCGGGAATTTTCCTTAATAGAAATTTGATTATTAATGCCATTACTAATACGCTTACTTGGCTAAATGTAATGCCAATATGACTAAATTTATGTTGGATACTATCATTCGAAAAATTATATTAAAATCCTAGCTACCTGTCATACATTTTAGTTACTTTTTAACATTCAAATAAGGAGATTTTATAAACCATAAAGATATCATAAATGAAAGATAGTGTCAGTATTTTAGCACCCACCTCCGAAAAGAAGTATCCACAATCTATATAAGAAATGCCTTTGGTTGTCGTAGAAATGCAATACTGTCACTTATGACTGGACCACTGATCCTGTCTAAGGCTTGGCTCTCTCTTGTGTAAAATGAGAGGAAGACAAAGAAAATGAAATGGTCACCAGGGATCCTTTGGGTCCTCCTATTCTGTGTAGTGCGAGGATTGTGATTCCATGTACCATAGGAGTAACAAGTTCTCATTAGGCCATAAGGAGGATGTTTCCTTCTTGGCTACTGGATGCCTCTTAAAAGCAGAGGAAGGGACCTCATTCTAATACATGAGAAGCATGAGTATTTTCCTTTGTCTGCAGCAGGTTTTGTTCAGAGAATAGGGCAAATGTAGTTCTTGCCTCATTTTAGACCCAAAGGAAGCCAGTTCAGAGATATGGAACCCCATCAGCAAGGTTTAAGTGAGTGAACACAGAGGAGCTCTTTGTAAAGGATAAAGCACAAGATAGATGCTAATCTCTGTTTTCAGCAAAACCTGGAGTTGGTTCCCCTGACAGTTTAATACATTGCCCTTCACTAGATATGCTAAAAAAAAAAACCTTTAGCAACTGTACATTTAAAAATATACAACCTTCAGGCTATCTTATCAACCTCAGCTGGTGCCAACACTGGGCATTGATGGTACTCCTTAGATACTCTCCATGCAGCCAGAATTTCATCAACACCATCTATGATATTATTTATCCTTCTTTTTAGACAGGGAATAAAATAGAGGAAAAGTAAAAGGAAGCAACCCTCTTTATTCCATGTTCTTTCTTTCTCCTTTTTTTAATTGTATAAAATTATGGTGTACAACATGTTTTGATATGCATATCCAGTGAAATGATTACTGCAGGTAAGCAATTTAACATATCCATTATCTCCTATAGTTACCTGGTTTTTTCTTTTTTGTATTAATAGTAAGAGCACCTAAAATCTACTCTCTTTGCAGATTTAAAATATACAATACCATATTCTTAGCTGTAGCCTTCTTTTTGTACATGAGATCTCTAGACTTAGTCATCTACGTAACTGCAAATTTGTACCCTTGGACCTATATCTCCTCATTTCCTCTCCTCGCCACACCTACTAACCATTATTCTGTTCTCATTTTCTATGTGTTCAATTTCACTTATTAAGATTTCACATATAAGTAAGATCATGCAGTATTTTTCTTTCTGCATCTGGCTTTACTTAGCATAGTGTTCCTCAGGTGCACTCATATTGTTGCAAATGGCAGTATCTCTTTTTTAAGGCTGAATAATATTTCATTGTATGTCTGTACCACAAATTCTGTATCCATTCATCTGTCCATAGACACTCAAGTTGTTTCCATATCTTGGCTCTTGTGAATAAGGGGAAAGTTCCTTGACATTGGCCTCGGCTATGTTTTTTTGATGCAACACTAAGAACTCAGGAAGCTAAAGCACAAATACACAAATGGGACTCCGTCAAACTAATAAACTTCCACACAGCAAAGGAAACAAGCAAAAAAGTGAAAAGACAACCTGTGGATTGGGATGAAATATTTGCAAACTGTATATCCAATAAGGGGTTAATATCCAAAATATGTAAGCAACCCATACAGATAAATTGCAAAACAAATCCCACAACTAATCTGATTAAACTGGGCAAAGGACCTGAATGACATCTTTGAAAAGAAGACAAGCAAATGGTCAGCAGGTATACAAAAAGGTTCTCAGCATCACTAATCATCAGGAAACGCAGAACAAAATCACAATGACATATTACCCCACACCTGTTACAATGGCTATTATCAAAAACACAAGAGATAACAAGTGTTGGGATGGATGTTGAAAGAAGAGAACCTTGGTACATTATTGGTGGGAATGGAAATTGGTACAGCCATTTGTAAAACAATAGGGAGGGTCCTCAAGAAATTAAAAATAGAATTCTAAAGTGAGGGGGGGCAGAGCAAGATGGCCAAATAGGAACAGCTCCAGTCTCCAGCTCCCAGCGCGAGCGACATAGAAGACAGGTGATGTCTGCATTTTCAACTGAGGTACTGGGTTTATCTCACTAGGGAGTGCTGGACAATCGGTGCTGGTCAGCTGTTGCAGCCCGACCAGCGAGAGCTGAAGCAGGGCGAGGCATCCCCTCACCTGGGAAGCGCAAAGGGGAAGGGAATCCCTTTTCCTAGCCAGGGGAACTGAGACACACAACACCTCGAAAATCGGGTAACTCCCACCCCAATACTGCGCTGTAAGCACATCGGCACACCAGGAGAATATATCCCACACCTGGCCGGGAGGGTCCCATGCCCATGGAGCCTTCCTCATTGCTAGCACAGCAGTCTGCAATCTAACTGCAAGGCAGCAGCGAGGCTGGGGGAGTGGCACCCACCATTGCTGAGGCTTAAGTAGGTAAACAAAGCCCTGGGAAGATCGAACTGGGTGGAGCTCACAGCAGCTCAAGGAGGCCTGCCAGTCTCTGTAGACTCCACCTCTGGGGACAGGGCACAGCTAAACAACAACAAAAACAAAAACAAAGCAGCAGAAACCTCTGCAGACGCAAACAACTCTGTCTGACAGCTTTGAAGAGAGTAGTGGATCTCCCAACTCGGAGGTTGAGATCTGAGAAGGGACAGACTGCCTGCTCAAGTGGGTCCCTGACCCCTGAGTAGCCTAACTGGGAGACATCCTCCACTAGGGGCAGACCGACATCCCACACCTCACACGGTGGAGTACACCCCTGAGAGGAAGCTTCCAAAGCAAGAATCAGACAGGTACACTCGCTGTTCAGCAGTATTCTATCTTCTGCAGCCTCTGCTGCTGACACCCAGGCAAACAGGGTCTGGAGTGGACCTCAAGCAATCTCCAACAGACCTACAGCTGAGGGGCCTGACTGTTAGAAGGAAAACTAACAAACAGGAAGGACACCCACACCAAAACCCCATCAGTACGTCACCATCATCAACGACCAGAGGCAGATAAAACCACAAAGATGGGGAAAAAGCAGGGCAGAAAAGCTGGAAATTCAAAGAATAAGAGCGCATCTCCCCCTCCAAAGGAATGGAACTCATCGCCAGCAACGAATCAAAGCTGGACGGAGAATGACTTTGACGAGATGAGAGAAGAAGGCTTCAGACCATCAAACTTCTCAGAGCTGAAGGAGGAATTACGTACCCAGTGCAAAGAAACTAAAAATCTTGAAAAACAAGTGGAAGAATTGATAACCAGAATAATTAATGCAGAGAAGGCCATAAATGAACTGACGGACATGAAAACCGTGACACGAGACATACTTGATAAATGCACAAGCTTCAGTAACCGACTCGATCAACTGGAAGAAAGAGTATCAGCGATTGAGGATCAAATGAATGAAATGAAGCGAGAAGAGAAGTCTAAAGCAAAAAGAAGAAAAAGAAATGAACAAAGCCTGCAAGAAGTATGGGATTATGTAAAAAGACCAAATCTACGTCTGATTGGGGTGCCTGGAAGTGAGGGAGAAAATGGAACCAAGTTGGAAAACACTCTTCAGGATATCATCCAGGAGAACTTCCCCAACCTAGTAGGGCAGGCCAACATTCAAATTCAGGAAATACAGAGAAAGCCACAAAGATACTCCTTGAGAAGAGCAACTCCAAGACACATAATTGCCAGATTCACCAAAGTTGAAATGAAGGAAAGTATCTTAAGGGCAGCCAGAGAGAAAGGTCGGGTTACCCACAAAGGGAAGCCCATCAGACTAAGAGCAGACCTCTCAGCAGAAACTCTACAAGCCAGAAGAGAGTGGGGGCCAATATTCAACATTCTTAAAGAAAAGAATTTTAAACTCAGAATTTCATATCCAGCCAAACTAAGTTTCATAAGTGAAGGAAAAATAAAATCCTTTACAGATAAGCAAATGCTTAGAGATTTTGTCACCACCAAGCCTGCCTTACAAGAGACCCTGAAGGAAGCACCAAACATGGAAAGGAACAACCGGTACCAGCCATTGCAAAAACATGCCAAAATGTAAAGACCATCGAGGCTAGGAAGAAACTGCATCAACTAACGAGCAAAATAACCACTTAATATCATAATAGCAGGATCAAGTTCACACATAACAATATTAACCTTAAATGTAAATGGACTAAATGCTCCAATTAAAAGACACAGACTGGCAAATTGGATAAAGAGTCAAGACCCATCAGTCTGCTGTATTCAGGAAACCCATCTCACATGCAGAGACATATATAGGCTCAAAATAAAGGGACGGAAGAAGATCTACCAAGCAAATGGAGAACAACAAAAAGCAAGGGTTGCAATACTAGTCTCTGATAAAACAGACTTTAAACCATAAAAGATCAAAAGAGACAAAGAAGGCCATTACATAATGGTAAAGGGATCAATTCAACAGGAAGAGCTAACTATCCTAAATATATATGCACCCAATACAGGAGCACCCAGATTCATAAAGCAAGTCCTTAGAGACTTACAAAGAGACTTAGACTCCCATACAATAATAATGGGAGACTTCAACACCCCACTGTCAACATTAGACAGATCAACGAGACAGAAAGTTAACAAGGATATCCAGGAATTGAACTCATCTCTGCAGCAAGCAGACCTAATAGACATCTACAGAACTCTCCACCCCAAATCAACAGAATATACATTCTTCTCAGCACCACATCACACTTATTCCAAAATTGACCACATAATTGGAAGTAAAGCACTCCTCAGCAAATGTACAAAAACAGAAATTATAACAAACTGTCTCTCAGACCACAGTGCAATCAAACTAGAACTCAGGACTAAGAAACTCAATCAAAACCGCTCAACTACATGGAAACTGAACAACCTGCTCCTGAATGACTACTGGGTACATAACAAAATGAAGGCAGAAATAAAGATGTTCTTTGAAACCAATGAGAACAAAGATACAGCATACCAGAATCTCTGGGACACATTTAAAGCAGTGTGTAGAGGGAAATTTATAGCACTAAATGCCCACAAGAGAAAGCAGGAAAGATCTAAAATTGACACTCTAACATCACAATTAAAAGAACTAGAGAGGCAAGAGCAAACACATTCAAAAGCTAGCAGAAGGCAAGAAATAACTAAGATCAGAGCAGAACTGAAGGAGATAGAGACACAAAAAACCCTCCAAAAAATCAATGAATCCAGGGTTGTTTTTTTGAAAAGATCAACAAAATTGATCAACCGCTAGCAAGACTAATAAAGAAGAAAAGAGAGAAGAATCAAATAGACACAATAAAAAATGATAAAGGGAGTTTCACCACCGACCCCACAGAAATACAAACTACCATCAGAGAATACTATAAACACCTCTACGCAAATCAACTAGAAAATCTAGAAGAAATGGATAAGTTCCTGGACACTTACACTCTCCCAAGACTGAACCAGGAAGAAGCTGAATCCCTGAATAGACCAATATCAGGCTCTGAAATTGAGGCAATAATTAATAGCCTACCAACCAAAAAACATCCAGGACCAGATGGATTCACAGCTGAATTCTACCAGAGGTTCAAGGAGGAGCTGGTACCATTCCTTCTGAAACTATTCCAATCAATAGACAAAGAGGGAATCCTCCCTAACTCATTTTATGAGGCCAGCATCATCCTGATACCAAAGCCTGGCAGAGACACAACAAAAAAAGAGAATTTTAGACCAATATCCCTGATGAACATCGATGCAAAAATCCTCAATAAAATACTGGCAAACCAGATCCAGCAGTACATCAAAAAGCTTATCCACCATGATCAAGTGGGCTTCGTCCCTGGGATGTAAGGCTGGTTCAACATACACAAATCAATAAACGTAATCCAACATATAAACAGAACCAAAGACAAAAACCACATGATTATCTCAATAGATGCAGAAAAGGCCTTTGACAAACTTCAACAGCCCTTCATGCTAAAAACACTCAATAAATTCGGTATTGGTGGAACGTATCTCAAAATAGTAAGAGCTATTTATGACAAACTCACAGCCAATATCATACTAAATGGGCAAAAACTGGAAAAATTCCCTTTGAAAACTGTCACAAGACAGGGATGCCCTCTCTCACCACTCCTATTCAACATAGTGTTGGAAGTTCTGGCTAGGGCAATCAGGCAAGAGAAAGAAATCAAGGGTATTCAGTTCGGAAAAGAAGAAGTCAAATTGTCCCTGTTTGCAGATGACATGATTGTATATTTAGAAAACCCCATTGTCTCAGCCCAAAATCTCCTTAAGCTGCTAAGAAATTTCAGCAAAGTCTCAGGATACAAAATTAATGTGCAAAAATCACAAACATTCTTATACACCAGTAACAGACAAACAGAGAGCCAAATCAGGAATGAACTTCCATTCACAATTGCTTCAAAGAGAATAAAATACCTAGGAATCCAACTTACAAGGGATGTAAAGGACCTCTTCAAGGAGAACTACAAACCACTGCTCAGTGAAATCAAAGAGGACACAAACAAATGGAAGAACATACCATGCTCATGGATAGGAAGAATCAATATCGTGAAAATGGCCATACTGCCCAAGGTCATTTATAGATTCAATGCCATCCCCATCAAGCTACCAATGAGTTTCTTCACAGAATTGGATAAAACTGCTTTAAAGTTCATATGGAACCAAAAAAGAGCCTGCATTTCCAAGACAATCCTAAGTGAAAAGAACAATGCTGGAGGCATCACAATACCTGACTTCAAACTATACTACAAGGCTACAGTAACCAAAACAGCATGGTACTGGTACCAAAACAGAGATATAGATCAATGGAACAGAACAGAGTCCTCAGAAATAATACCACACATCTGCAGCCATCTGATCTTTGACAAACCTGAGAGAAACAAGAAATGGGGAAAGGATTCCCTATTTAATAAATGGTGCTGGGAAAATTGGCTAGCCATAAGTAGAAAGCTGAAACTGGATCCTTTCCTTACTCCTTATGCGAAAATTAATTCAAGATGGATTAGAGACTTAAATGTTAGACCTAAAACCATAAAAACCCTAGAAGAAAACCTAGGTAATACCATTCAGG